>NW_024543428.1:0-148370 GCF_018167655.1 Microtus oregoni
GAATACTGAGAACCGAGCACCCTGATTACTGAGCACGCAGCACCCTGAGTACTGAGCCCCCAGCACCCTGAGTACTGAGCACCCAACACCCCGAGCACTGAGCACCCAGCACCCCCGAGAATGAGCACCCAGCACCCTGAGTACTGAGCACCCAGCACCCTGAGTACTGAGCACTGAGCACCCAGCACCCCGAGCACGGAGCACCCAGCACCCTGAGCCCTGAGCACCCAGCACCCTGAGTACTGAGCCTTGAGAACCCTGAGTACTGAGCACCGAGCACCCTGAGTACTGAGCACCCAGCACCCTGATCACTGAGCACGGAGCACCCCGAGGACTGAGCACCCAGCACCCTGAGCACTGAGCACCCAGCACCTTGAGTACTGAGCACCGAGCACCCCCGAGCACTGAGCACCCAGCACCCTGAGTACTGAGCACCCAGCACCCTGAGCACTGAGCACCCAGCACCCTGAGCACTGAGCACGCAGCACCCCGAGCACTGAGCACCCAGCACCCTGAGTACTGAGCACAGAGCACCCTGAGCACTGAGCACCCAGCACCCTGAGTACTGAGCACCCAGCACCCTGAGTACTGAGCAACCAGCACCCTGAGCACTGAGCACTGAGCACCCAGCACCCTGAGCACTGAGCACTGAGCACCCAGCACCACAGCCCTGAGCACCCAGCACCCCGAGCACTGAGCACCCAGCGCCCTGAGCACTGAGCACCCAGCACCATGAGCATTGAGCACCCAGCACCCTGAGTACTGAGCACCCAACACCCAGAGTCCTGAGCACCCAGCACCCTGAGCACTGAGCACCCAGCACCCTGAGTACTGAGCACCCCAGCACCCTGAGTACTGAGCACCCAGCACCCTGAGCACTGAGCACTGAGCACCGAACACCCTGAGCACTGAGCACTGAGCACCCAGCACCCCGAGCACTGAGCACCCAGCAGCCCGAGCGCTGAGCACCCAGCACCCTGAGCACTGAGCACCCAGCACCCTGAGCACTGAGCACCCAGCCCCCTGAGTACTGAGCACCCAGCACCATGAGTACTGACCACCCAGCACCCTGAGTACTGAGCACTCAGCACCCTGAGTACTGAGCACCGAGCACCCCGAGCACTGAGCACCCAGCACCCTGAGCACTGAGCACCCTGAGGACTGAGTACCCAGCATCGTGAGCACTGAGCACCCAGCACCCTGAGTACTGAGCACCGATCACCCTGAGCACTGAGCACCCAGGACCCCGAGAACTGAGCACCCCAGCACCCTGAGTACAGAGCACCCAGCACCCCGAGTACTGAGCACCCAGCACCCCGAGCACTGAGCAGCCAGCACCCTGAGTAGTGAGCACCCTGAGTACTGAGCACCGATCACCCTGAGCACTGAGCACCCAGCACCCTGAGTACTGAGCACCCAGCACCAGGAGCACTGAGCACCATGCACCCTGAGCACTGAGCACCCAGCACCCTGAGTACTGAGCACCCAGCACCCTGAGTACTGAGTACCCAGCACCCTGAGCACTGAGCACCCAGAACCCTGAGTACTGAGCACCGAGCACCCTGATTACTGAGCACCCAGCACCCTTAGTACTGAGCACCCAGCACCCTGAGCACTGAGCACCCAGCACCCTGAGTACTGAGCACCCAGCACCACCCCTCAGTACTGAGCAACCCAGCACCCCGAGCACTGAGCACCCAGCACCCTGAGCACTGAGCACCCAGCACCACGAGTACTGAGCACCCTGCACCCCAAGCACTGAGCACCGAGCACCCCGAGCACTGAGCACCCAGCACCCTGGGTACTGAGCACCCAGCACACTGAGTACTGAGCACCCCCGAGTACTGAGCACCCATCACCCCGAGCACTGACCACCCAGCAACCTGAGTACTGAGAACAGATCACCCTGAGTACTGAGCACCCAGCACCCTGAGTACTGAGCCCCCAGCACCAAGAGTACTGAGCACCCAGCACCCTGAGCACTGCGCACCCAGCACACCCGAGAATGAGCACCCAGCACCCTGAATACTGAGAAATGAGCACCCTGATTACTGAGCACCCAGCACCCTGAGTACTGAGCCCCCAGCACCCTGAGTACTGAGCTCACAGCTCCCCCGAGCACTGAGCACCCTGAGTACTGAGCACCCAGCACCCCGATCACTGAGCACCCAGCACCCTGAGTACTGAGCACCCAGCACCCTGAGTACTGAGCACCCAGCACCCTGAGCACTGAGCACCCAGCACCCTGAGCAATGAGCACCCAGCACCCCGAGCACGGAGCACCCAGCACTCTGTGTACTGAGCACCCAACACCCAGAGTACTGAGCACCCAGCACCCTGAGCACTGAGCCCCCAGCACCCTGAGTACTGAGCACCCAGCACCCTGAGTACTGAACACCCAGCACCCTGAGCACTGAGCACTGAGCACCCTGAGCACTGAGTACTGAGCACTGAGCACCCTGAGCACTGAGCACCCAGCACCCCGAGTACTGAGCACCCAGCACCCCGAGCACTGAGCACCCAGCGCACCGAGCACTGAGCACCCAGCACCACGAGCACTGAGCACCCAGCACCCCGAGCACTGAGCACAAAGCGCCCCGAGCACTGAGCACCCAGCACCCCAAGCACTGAGCACTGAGCACCCTGAGCACTGAGCACCCAGCACCCTGAGTACTGAGCACTGAGAACCCTGAGTACTGAGCACCGAGTACCCTGAGTACTGAGCACCCAGCACCCTGATCACTGAGCACGGAGCACCCCGAGGACTGAGCACCCAGCACCCTGAGCACTGAGCACCCAGCACCTTGAGTACTGAGCACCGAGCACCCCGAGCACTGAGCACCCAGCACCCTGAGTACTGAGCACCCAGCACCCTGAGCACTGAGCACCCAGCACCCTGAGCACTGAGCACCCAGCATTCTGAGTACTGAGCACAGAGCACCCTGAGCACTGAGCACCCAGCACCCTGAGTACTGAGCACCCAGCACCCTGAGCACTGAGCACCCAGCACCCTGAGTACTGAGCACCCAGCACCCTGAGTACTGAGCAACCAGCACCCTGAGCACTGAGCACTGAGCACCCAGCACCCTGAGCACTGAGCACTGAGCACTGAGCACCCAGCACCACAGCCCTGAGCACCCAGCACCCCGAGCACTGAGCACCCAGCACCCTGAGCACTGAGCACCCAGCACCATGCGCATTGAGCACCCAGCACCCTCAGTACTGAGCACCCAGCACCCTGAGTACTGATCACCCAGCACCCTGAGTACTGAGCACTCAGCACCCTGAGTACTGAGCACCGAGCACCCCGAGCACTGAGCACCCAGCACCCTGAGCACTGAGCACCCGGAGGACTGAGCACCCAGCACCCTGGGCACTGAGCACCGATCACCCTGAGCACTGAGCACCCAGCACCCCGAGCACTGAGCACCCAGCACCCTGAGTCATGAGCACCCAGCACCCCGAGTACTGAGCACCCAGCACCCTGAGTACTGAGCACCCAGCACCCCGAGCACTGAGCACCCAGCACCCTGAGTACTGAGCACCCTGAGTACTGAGCACTGAGCACCCAGCACCCTGAGCACGGAGCACCCCGAGGACTGAGCACCCAGCACCCTGAGCACTGAGCACCCAGCACCCCGAGAATGAGCACCCAGCACCCTGAATACTGAGAACCGAGCACCCTGATTACTGAGCACGCAGCACCCTGAGTACTGAGCCCCCAGCACCCTGAGTACTGAGCACCCAGCACCCCGAGCACTGAGCACCCAGCACCCCGAGAATGAGCACCCAGCACCCTGAGTACTGAGCACCCAGCACCCTGAGTACTGAGCTCTGAGCACCCAGCACCCCGAGCACGGAGCACCCAGGACCCCGAGCACTGAGTACTGAGCACCCAGCACCCTGAGTACTGAGCACCGAGCTCCCCGAGCACTGAGCACCCTGAGTACTGAGCACCCAGCACCCCGATCACTGAGCACCCAGCACCCTGAGCACTGATCACCCAGCACCCTGAGCACTGAGCACCCCAGCACCCCGAGCACTGAGTACCCAGCACCCTGAGTACTGAGCACTGAGCAACCAGCACGCCGAGCACTGAGCACCCAGCACCCTGTGTACTTAGCACTGAGCACCCTGAGTACTAAGCAGCCAGCACCCTGAGTACTGAGCACCCAGCACCCTCAGTACTGAGCAACCAGCACCCTGAGCACTGAGCACTGAGCACCCAGCACCCTGAGCACTGAGCACTGAGCACTGAGCACCCAGCACCACAGCCCTGAGCACCCAGCACCCCGAGCACTGAGCACCCAGCACCCTGAGCACTGAGCACCCAGCACCATGCGCATTGAGCACCCAGCACCCTCAGTACTGAGCACCCAGCACCCTGAGTACTGATCACCCTGCACCCTGAGTACTGAGCACTCAGCACCCTGAGTACTGAGCACCGAGCACCCCGAGCACTGAGCACCCAGCACCCTGAGCACTGAGCACCCGGAGGACTGAGCACCCAGCACCCTGGGCACTGAGCACCGATCACCCTGAGCACTGAGCGCCCAGCACCCCGAGCACTGAGCACCCAGCACCCTGAGTCATGAGCACCCAGCACCCCGAGCACTGAGCACCCAGCACCCTGAGTACTGAGCACCCTGAGTACTGAGTACTGAGCACCGAGCACCCTGAGTACTGAGCACCCTGTGGACTGAGCACCCAGCACCCTGAGCACTGAGCACCCAGCACCCTGAGTACTGAGCACTGATCAACCTGAGCACTGAGCACCCAGCACCCCGAGCACTGAGCACCCAGCACCCCGAGCACTGAGCACCCAGCACCCTGAGCACTGAGCACCCAGCACCACGAGTACTGAGCACCCTGCACCCCAAGCACTGAGCACCGAGCACCCCGAGCACTGAGCACCCAGCACCCTGGGTACTGAGCACCCAGCACACTGAGTACTGAGCACCCCGAGTACTGAGCACCCATCACCCCGAGCACTGACCACCCAGCAACCTGAGTACTGAGAACAGATCACCCTGAGTACTGAGCACCCAGCACCCTGAGTACTGAGCCCCCAGCACCAAGAGTACTGAGCACCCAGCACCCTGAGCACTGCGCACCCAGCACACCGAGAATGAGCACCCAGCACCCTGAATACTGAGAAATGAGCACCCTGATTACTGAGCACCCAGCACCCTGAGTACTGAGCCCCCAGCACCCTGAGTACTGAGCTCACAGCTCCCCGAGCACTGAGCACCCTGAGTACTGAGCACCCAGCACCCCGATCACTGAGCACCCAGCACCCTGAGTACTGAGCACCCAGCACCCTGAGTACTGAGCACCCAGCACCCTGAGCACTGAGCACCCAGCACCCTGAGCAATGAGCACCCAGCACCCCGAGCACGGAGCACCCAGCACTCTGTGTACTGAGCACCCAACACCCAGAGTACTGAGCACCCAGCACCCTGAGCACTGAGCCCCCAGCACCCTGAGTACTGAGCACCCAGCACCCTGAGTACTGAACACCCAGCACCCTGAGCACTGAGCACTGAGCACCCTGAGCACTGAGTACTGAGCACTGAGCACCCTGAGCACTGAGCACCCAGCACCCCGAGTACTGAGCACCCAGCACCCCGAGCACTGAGCACCCAGCGCACCGAGCACTGAGCACCCAGCACCACGAGCACTGAGCACCCAGCACCCCGAGCACTGAGCACAAAGCGCCCCGAGCACTGAGCACCCAGCACCCCAAGCACTGAGCACTGAGCACCCTGAGCACTGAGCACCCAGCACCCTGAGTACTGAGCACTGAGAACCCTGAGTACTGAGCACCGAGTACCCTGAGTACTGAGCACCCAGCACCCTGATCACTGAGCACGGAGCACCCCGAGGACTGAGCACCCAGCACCCTGAGCACTGAGCACCCAGCACCTTGAGTACTGAGCACCGAGCACCCCGAGCACTGAGCACCCAGCACCCTGAGTACTGAGCACCCAGCACCCTGAGCACTGAGCACCCAGCACCCTGAGCACTGAGCACCCAGCATTCTGAGTACTGAGCACAGAGCACCCTGAGCACTGAGCACCCAGCACCCTGAGTACTGAGCACCCAGCACCCTGAGCACTGAGCACCCAGCACCCTGAGTACTGAGCACCCAGCACCCTGAGTACTGAGCAACCAGCACCCTGAGCACTGAGCACTGAGCACCCAGCACCCTGAGCACTGAGCACTGAGCACTGAGCACCCAGCACCACAGCCCTGAGCACCCAGCACCCCGAGCACTGAGCACCCAGCACCCTGAGCACTGAGCACCCAGCACCATGCGCATTGAGCACCCAGCACCCTCAGTACTGAGCACCCAGCACCCTGAGTACTGATCACCCAGCACCCTGAGTACTGAGCACTCAGCACCCTGAGTACTGAGCACCGAGCACCCCGAGCACTGAGCACCCAGCACCCTGAGCACTGAGCACCCGGAGGACTGAGCACCCAGCACCCTGGGCACTGAGCACCGATCACCCTGAGCACTGAGCACCCAGCACCCCGAGCACTGAGCACCCAGCACCCTGAGTCATGAGCACCCAGCACCCCGAGTACTGAGCACCCAGCACCCTGAGTACTGAGCACCCAGCACCCCGAGCACTGAGCACCCAGCACCCTGAGTACTGAGCACCCTGAGTACTGAGCACTGAGCACCCAGCACCCTGAGCACGGAGCACCCCGAGGACTGAGCACCCAGCACCCTGAGCACTGAGCACCCAGCACCCCGAGAATGAGCACCCAGCACCCTGAATACTGAGAACCGAGCACCCTGATTACTGAGCACGCAGCACCCTGAGTACTGAGCCCCCAGCACCCTGAGTACTGAGCACCCAGCACCCCGAGCACTGAGCACCCAGCACCCCGAGAATGAGCACCCAGCACCCTGAGTACTGAGCACCCAGCACCCTGAGTACTGAGCTCTGAGCACCCAGCACCCCGAGCACGGAGCACCCAGGACCCCGAGCACTGAGTACTGAGCACCCAGCACCCTGAGTACTGAGCACCGAGCTCCCCGAGCACTGAGCACCCTGAGTACTGAGCACCCAGCACCCCGATCACTGAGCACCCAGCACCCTGAGCACTGATCACCCAGCACCCTGAGCACTGAGCACCCAGCACCCCGAGCACTGAGTACCCAGCACCCTGAGTACTGAGCACTGAGCAACCAGCACGCCGAGCACTGAGCACCCAGCACCCTGTGTACTTAGCACTGAGCACCCTGAGTACTAAGCAGCCAGCACCCTGAGTACTGAGCACCCAGCACCCTCAGTACTGAGCAACCAGCACCCTGAGCACTGAGCACTGAGCACCCAGCACCCTGAGCACTGAGCACTGAGCACTGAGCACCCAGCACCACAGCCCTGAGCACCCAGCACCCCGAGCACTGAGCACCCAGCACCCTGAGCACTGAGCACCCAGCACCATGCGCATTGAGCACCCAGCACCCTCAGTACTGAGCACCCAGCACCCTGAGTACTGATCACCCTGCACCCTGAGTACTGAGCACTCAGCACCCTGAGTACTGAGCACCGAGCACCCCGAGCACTGAGCACCCAGCACCCTGAGCACTGAGCACCCGGAGGACTGAGCACCCAGCACCCTGGGCACTGAGCACCGATCACCCTGAGCACTGAGCGCCCAGCACCCCGAGCACTGAGCACCCAGCACCCTGAGTCATGAGCACCCAGCACCCCGAGCACTGAGCACCCAGCACCCTGAGTACTGAGCACCCTGAGTACTGAGTACTGAGCACCGAGCACCCTGAGTACTGAGCACCCTGTGGACTGAGCACCCAGCACCCTGAGCACTGAGCACCCAGCACCCTGAGTACTGAGCACTGATCAACCTGAGCACTGAGCACCCAGCACCCCGAGCACTGAGCACCCAGAACCCTGAGTACTGAGCACCCAGCACCCTGAGCACTGAGCACTCAGCACCCTGAGTACTGAACACCCAGCACCCTGAGCACTGAGCACGCAGCACCCCGAGCACTGAGCACCCAGCACCCTGAGTACTGAGCACAGAGCACCCTGAGCACTGAGCACCCAGCACCCTGAGTACTGAGCACCCAGCACCCTGAGTACTGAGCAACCAGCACCCTGAGCACTGAGCACTGAGCACCCAGCACCCTGAGCACTGAGCACTGAGCACCCAGCACCACAGCCCTGAGCACCCAGCACCCCGAGCACTGAGAACCCAGCGCCCTGAGCACTGAGCACCCAGCACCATGAGCATTGAGCACCCAGCACCCTGAGCACTGAGCACTGAGCACCGAACACCCTGAGCACTGAGCACTGAGCACCCAGCACCCCGAGCACTGAGCACCCAGCACCCTGAGCACTGAGCACCCAGCACCCTGAGCACTGAGCACCCAGCCCCCTGAGTACTGAGCACCCAGCACCATGAGTACTGACCACCCAGCACCCTGAGTACTGAGCACTCAGCACCCTGAGTACTGAGCACCGAGCACCCCGAGCACTGAGCACCCAGCACCCTGAGCACTGAGCACCCTGAGGACTGAGTACCCAGCATCCTGAGCACTGAGCACCCAGCACCCTGAGTACTGAGCACCGATCACCCTGAGCACTGAGCACCCAGGACCCCGAGAACTGAGCACCCAGCACCCTGAGTACAGAGCACACAGCACCCCGAGTACTGAGCACCCAGCACCCCGAGCACTGAGCAGCCAGCACCCTGAGTACTGAGCACCCTGAGTACTGAGCACCGATCACCCTGAGCACTGAGCACCCAGCACCCTGAGTACTGAGCACCCAGCACCAGGAGCACTGAGCACCAAGCACCCTGAGCACTGAGCACCCAGCACCCTGAGTACTGAGCACCCAGCACCCTGAGTACTGAGTACCCAGCACCCTGAGCACTGAGCACCCAGCACCCTGAGTACTGAGCACCGAGCACCCTGAGTACTGAGCACCCAGCACCCTTAGTACTGAGCACCCAGCACCCTGAGCACTGAGCACCCAGCACCCTGAGTACTGAGCACCCAGCACCACCCTCAGTACTGAGCACCCAGCACCCCTAGCACTGAGCACCCAGCACCCTGAGCACTGAGCACCCAGCACCCCGAGTACTGAGCACCCAGCACCCCGAGCACTGAGCACCCAGCAACCTGAGTACTGAGAACAGATCACCCTGAGTACTGAGCACCCAGCACCCTGAGTACTGAGCCCCCAGCACCAAGAGTACTGAGCACCCAGCACCCTGAGCACTGCGCACCCAGCACCCCGAGAATGAGCACCCAGCACCCTGAATACTGAGAACCGAGCACCCTGATTACTGAGCACCCAGCACCCTGAGTACTGAGCCCCCATCACCCTGAGTACTGAGCTCACAGCTCCCCGAGCACTGAGCACCCTGAGTACTGAGCACCCAGCACCCCGATCACTGAGCACCCAGCACCCTGAGTACTGAGCACCCAGCACCGTGAGTACTGAGCACCCAGCACCCTGAGCACTGAGCACCCAGCACCCTGAGCAATGAGCACCCAGCACCCCGAGCACGGAGCACCCAGCACTCTGTGTACTGAGCACCCAACACCCAGAGTACTGAGCACCCAGCACCCTGAGCACTGAGCCCCCAGCACCCTGAGTACTAAGCACCCAGCACCCTGAGTACTGAACACCCAGCACCCTGAGCACTGAGCACTGAGCACCCTGAGCACTGAGTACTGAGCACTGAGCACCCTGAGCACTGAGCACCCAGCACCCCGAGTACTGAGCACCCAGCACCCCGAGCACTGAGCACCCAGCGCCCCGAGCACTGAGCACCCAGCACCCCGAGCACTGAGCACCCAGCACCCCGAGCACTGAGCACCCAGCGCCCCGAGCACTGAGCACCCAGCACCCCAAGCACTGAGCACTGAGCACCCTGAGCACTGAGCACCCAGCACCCTGAGTACTGAGCACTGAGAACCCTGAGTACTGAGCACCGAGTACCCTGAGGACTGAGCACCCAGCACCCTGATCACTGAGCACGGAGCACCCCGAGGACTGAGCACCCAGCACCCTGAGCACTGAGCACCCAGCACCTTGAGTACTGAGCACCGAGCACCCCGAGCACTGAGCACCCAGCACCCTGAGTACTGAGCACCCAGCACCCTGAGTACTGAGCAACCAGCACCCTGAGCACTGAGCACTGAGCACCCAGCACCCTGAGCACTGAGCACTGAGCACTGAGCACCCAGAACCACAGCCCTGAGCACCCAGCACCCCGAGCACTGAGCACCCAGCACCCTGAGCACTCAGCACCCAGCACCATGAGCATTGAGCACCCAGCACCCTCAGTACTGAGCACCCAGCACCCCGAGCACTGAGCACCCAGCATTCTGAGTACTGAGCACAGAGCACCCTGAGCACTGAGCACCCAGCACCCTGAGTACTGAGCACCCAGCACCCTGAGTACTGAGCAACCAGCACCCTGAGCACTGAGCACTGAGCACCCATCACCCTGAGCACTGAGCACTGAGCACTGAGCACCCAGCACCATGAGCATTGAGCACCCAGCACCCTCAGTACTGAGCACCCAGCACCCTGAGTACTGATCACCCAGCACCCTGAGTACTGAGCACTCAGCAACCTGAGTAATGAGCACCGAGCACCCCGAGCACTGAGCACCCAGCACCCTGAGCACTGAGCACCCGGAGGACTGAGCACCCAGCACCCTGGGCACTGAGCACCGATCACCCTGAGCACTGAGCACCCAGCACCCCGAGCACTGAGCACCCAGCACCCTGAGTCATGAGCACCCAGCACCCCGAGTACTGAGCACAAAGCACCCTGAGTACTGAGCACCCAGCACCCCGAGCACTGAGCACCCAGCACCCTGAGTACTGAGCACCCTGAGTACTGAGCACTGAGCACCGAGCACCCTGAGTACTGAGCACCCTGAGGACTGAGCACCCAGCACCCTGAGCACTGAGCACCCAGCACCCTGAGTACTGAGCACTGATCACCCTGAGCACTGAGCACCCAGCACCCCGAGCACTGAGCACCCAGAACCCTGAGTACTGAGCACCCACCACCCTGAGCACTGAGCACCCAGCACCCTGAGTACTGAACACCCAGCACCCTGAGCACTGAGCACTGAGCACCCAGCACCCTGAGCACTGAGCACTGAGCACCCAGCACCCCGAGCACTGAGCACCCAGCACCCTGAGCACCCTGCACCCCGAGCACTGAGCACCCAGCACCCCGAGCACTGAGCACCCAGCACCCCGAGCACTGAGCACCCAGCACCCTGAGCACCCAGCACCCTGAGCACTGAGCACCCTGAGCACTGAGCACCCTGAGCACTGAGCACTGAGCACCCAGCACCCTGAGTACTGAGCACCCAACACTCTGAGCACTGAGCACCCAGCACGCTGAGTACTGAGCACTGAGCACACAGCACCCTGAGTACTGAGCAACCAGCACCTCGAGCACTGAGCACCCAGCGCCCCGAGCACTGAGCACCCAGCACCCCGAGCACTGAGCACTGAGCAGACTGAGCACTGAGTACCCAGCACCCCGAGTACTGAGCACTGAGCACCCAGAGTACTGAGCACCCAGCACCCCGAGTACTGAGCACTGAGCACCCTGAGTACTGAGCACCCAGCACCCTGAGCACTGAGAACCCTGAGTACTGAGCACCGAGCACCCTGAGTAATGAGCACCCAGCACCCTGAGCACTGAGCACGGAGCACCCCGAGGACTGAGCACCCAGCACCCTGAGCACTGAGCACCCAGCACCTTGAGTACTGAGCACCGAGCACCCCGAGCACTGAGCACCCAGCACCCTGAGTACTGAGCACCCAGCACCTTGAGCACTGAGCACCCAGCACCCCGAGCACTGAGCACCCAGCACCCCGAGCACTGAGCACCCAGCACCCTGAGTACTGAGCACCCAACACCCAGAGTCCTGAGCACCCAGCACCCTGAGCACTGAGCACCCAGCACCCTGAGTACTGAGCACCCAGCACCCTGAGTACTGAGCACCCAGCACCCTGAGCACTGAGCACCCAACACCCTGAGCACTGAGCACTGAGCACCCAGCACCCCGAACACTGAGCACCCAGCACCCCGAGCACTGAGCACCCAGCACCCTGAGCACTGAGCACCCAGCACCCTGAGCACTGAGCACCCAGCCCCCTGAGTACTGAGCACCCAGCACCATGAGTACTGACCACCCAGCACCCTGAGTATTGAGCACTCAGCACCCTGAGTACTGAGCACCGAGCACCCCGAGCACTGAGCACCCAGCACCCCGAGCACTGAGCACCCTGAGGACTGAGTACCCAGCACCCTGAGCACTGAGCACCCAGCACCCTGAGTACTGAGCACCGATCACCCTGAGCACTGAGCACCCAGCACCCCGAGCACTGAGCAGCCAGCACCCTGAGTACTGAGCACCGATCACCCTGAGCACTGAGCACCCAGCACCCTGAGTACTGAGCACCCAGCACCAGGAGCACTGAGCACCAAGCACCCTGAGCACTGAGCAACCAGCACCCTGAGTACTGAGCACCCAGCACTCTGAGTACTTAGTACCCAGTACCCCGAGCACTGAGCACCCAGCACCCCGAGCACTGAGCACCCAGAGCCCCGAGCACTGAGCACCCAGCACCCCAAGCACTGAGCACTGAGCACCCTGAGCACTGAGCACCCAGCACCCTGAGTACTGAGCACTGAGAACCCTGAGTACTGAGCACCGAGTACCCTGAGTACTGAGCACCCAGCACCCTGATCACTGAGCACGGAGCACCCCGAGGACTGAGCACCCAGCACCCTGAGCACTGAGCACCCAGCACCTTGAGTACTGAGCACCGAGCACCCCGAGCACTGAGCACCCAGCACCCTGAGTACTGAGCACCCAGCACCCTGAGTACTGAGCAACCAGCACCCTGAGCACTGAGCACCCAGCACCCTGAGCACTGAGCAATGAGCACTGAGCACGCAGAACCACAGCCCTGAGCACCCAGCACCCCGAGCACTGAGCACCCAGCACCCTGAGCACTGAGCACCCAGCACCATGAGCATTGAGCACCCAGCACCCTCAGTACTGAGCACCCAGCACCCCGAGCACTGAGCACCCAGCATTCTGAGTACTGAGCACAAAGCACCCTGAGCACTGAGCACCCAGCACCCTGAGTACTGAGCACCCAGCACCCTGAGTACTGAGCAACCAGCACCCTGAGCACTGAGCACTGAGCACCCATCACCCTGAGCACTGAGCACTGAGCACTGAGCACCCAGCACCATGAGCATTGAGCACCCAGCACCCTCAGTACTGAGCACCCAGCACCCTGAGTACTGATCACCCAGCACCCTGAGTACTGAGCACTCAGCACCCTGAGTACTGAGCACCGAGCACCCCGAGCACTGAGCACCCAGCACCCTGAGCACTGAGCACCCGGAGGACTGAGCACCCAGCACCCTGGGCACTGAGCACCGATCACCCTGAGCACTGAGCACCCAGCACCCCGAGCACTGAGCACCCAGCACCCTGAGTCATGAGCACCCAGCACCCCGAGTACTGAGCACAAAGCACCCTGAGTACTGAGCACCCAGCACCCCGAGCACTGAGCACCCAGCACCCTGAGTACTGAGCACCCTGAGTACTGAGCACAGAGCACCGAGCACCCTGAGTACTGAGCACCCTGAGGACTGAGCACCCAGCACCCTGAGCACTGAGCACCCAGCACCCTGAGTACTGAGCACTGATCACCCTGAGCACTGAGCACCCAGCACCCCGAGCACTGAGCACCCAGAACCCTGAGTACTGAGCACCCAGCACCCTGAGCACTGAGCACCCAGCACCCTGAGTACTGAACACCCAGCACCCTGAGCACTGAGCACTGAGCACCCAGCACCCTGAGCACTGAGCACCCTGAGTACTGAGCACTGAGCACCGAGCACCCTGAGTACTGAGCACCCTGAGGACTGAGCACCCAGCACCCTGAGCACTGAGCACCCAGCACCCTGAGTACTGAGCACTGATCACCCTGAGAACTGAGCACCCAGCACCCCGAGTACTGAGCACTGAGCACCCTGAGTAATGAGCACCCAGCACCCTGAGCACTGAGCACGGAGCACCCCGAGGACTGAGCACCCAGCACCCTGAGCACTGAGCACCCAGCACCTTGAGTACTGAGCACCGAGCACCCCGAGCACTGAGCACCCAGCACCCTGAGTACTGAGCACCCAGCACCCTGAGTACTGAGCACCCAGCACCTTGAGCACTGAGCACCCAGCACCCCGAGCACTGAGCACCCAGCACCCCGAGCACTGAGCACCCAGCACCGTGAGTACTGAGCACCCAACACCCAGAGTCCTGAGCACCCAGCACCCTGAGCACTGAGCACCCAGCACCCTGAGTACTGAGCACCCAGCACCCTGAGTACTGAGCACCCAGCACCCTGAGCACTGAGCACCCAACACCCTGAGCACTGAGCACTGAGCACCCAGCACCCCGAACACTGAGCACCCAGCACCCCGAGCACTGAGCACCCAGCACCCTGAGCACTGAGCAACCAGCACCCTGAGCACTGAGCACCCAGCCCCCTGAGTACTGAGCACCCAGCACCATGAGTACTGACCACCCAGCACCCTGAGTACTGAGCACTCAGCACCCTGAGTACTGAGCACCGAGCACCCCGAGCACTGAGCACCCAGCACCCTGAGCACTGAGCACCCTGAGGACTGAGTACCCAGCACCCTGAGCACTGAGCACCCAGCACCCCGAGCACTGAGCAGCCAGCACCCTGAGTACTGAGCACCCTGAGTACTGAGCACCGATCACCCTGAGCACTGAGCACCCAGCACCCTGAGTACTGAGCACCCAGCACCAGGAGCACTGAGCACCAAGCACCCTGAGCACTGAGCACCCAGCACCCTAAGTACTGAGCACCCAGCACTCTGAGTACTTAGTACCCAGTACCCCGAGCACTGAGCACCCAGCACCCCGAGCACTGAGCACCCAGCGCCCCGAGCACTGAGCACCCAGCACCCCAAGCACTGAGCACTGAGCACCCTGAGCACTGAGCACCCAGAACCCTGAGTACTGAGCACTGAGAACCCTGAGTACTGAGCACCGAGTACCCTGAGTACTGAGCACCCAGCACCCTGATCACTGAGCACGGAGCACCCCGAGGACTGAGCACCCAGCACCCTGAGCACTGAGCACCCAGCACCTTGAGTACTGAGCACCGAGCACCCCGAGCACTGAGCACCCAGCACCCTGAGTACTGAGCACCCAGCACCCTGAGTACTGAGCAACCAGCACCCTGAGCACTGAGCACTGAGCACCCAGCACCCTGAGCACTGAGCACTGAGCACTGAGCACCCAGAACCACAGCCCTGAGCACCCAGCACCCCGAGCACTGAGCACCCAGCACCCTGAGCACTGAGCACCCAGCACCATGAGCATTGAGCACCCAGCACCCTCAGTACTGAGCACCCAGCACCCCGAGCACTGAGCACCCAGCATTCTGAGTACTGAGCACAGAGCACCCTGAGCACTGAGCACCGAGCACCCTGAGTACTGAGCACCCAGCACCCTGAGTACTGAGCAACCAGCACCCTGAGCACTGAGCACTGAGCACCCATCACCCTGAGCACTGAGCACTGAGCACTGAGCACCCAGCACCATGAGCATTGAGCACCCAGCACCCTCAGTACTGAGCACCCAGCACCCTGAGTACTGATCACCCAGCACCCTGAGTACTGAGCACTCAGCACCCTGAGTACTGAGCACCGAGCACCCCGAGCACTGAGCACCCAGCACCCTGAGCACTGAGCACGGAGCACCCCGAGGACTGAGCACCCAGCACCCTGAGCACTGAGCACCCAGCACCTTGAGTACTGAGCAAAGTGCACCCCGAGCACTGAGCACCCAGCACCCTGAGTACTGAGCACCCAGCACCCTGAGTACTGAGCACCCAGCACCTTGAGCACTGAGCACCCAGCACCCCGAGCACTGAGCACCCAGCACCCCGAGCACTGAGCACCCAGCACCATGAGTACTGAGCACCCAGCACCCCGATCACTGAGCACCCAGCACCCTGAGCACTGATCACCCAGCACCCTGAGCACTGAGTACCCAGCACCCTGAGTACTGAGCACTGAGCAACCAGCACGCCGAGCACTGAGCACCCAGCACCCTGTGTACTTAGCACTGAGCACAATGAGTACTAAGCACCCAGCACCCTGAGTACTGAGTACCCAGGACCCTGAGCACTGAGCACCGAGCACCCCGAGCACTGAGCACCCAGCACCGTGAGCACTCAGCACCCAGCACCCCGAGCACTGAGCACCCAGCACCCTGAGCCCAGAGCACCCAGCACCCTGAGCACGGAGCACCCCGAGGACTGAGCACCCAGCACCCTGAGCACTGAGCACCCAGCACCTTGAGTACTGAGCACCGAGCACCTCGAGCACTAAGCACCCAGCACCCTGAGTACTGAGCACCCAGCACCCTGAGCACTGAGCACCCAGCACCGTGAGCAATGAGCACCCAGCACCCCGAGCACGGAGCACCCAGCACCCTGAGTACTGAGCACCCAACACCCAGAGTACTGAGCACCCAGCACCCTGAGCACTGAGCACCCAGCACCCTGAGTACTGAGCACCCAGCACCCTGAGTACTGAACACCCAGCACCCTGAGCACTGAGCACTGAGCACCCTGAGCACTGAGTACTGAGCACTGAGCACCCTGAGCACTGAGCACCCAGCACCCCGAGTACTGAGCACCCAGCACCCCGAGCACTGAGCACCCAGCGCCCCGAGCACTGAGCACCCAGCACCCGGAGCACTGAGCACCCAGCAACCCGAGCACTGAGCACCCAGCACCCTGAGCACTGAGCACTGAGCACCCAGCACCCCGAGCACTGAGCACCCAGCACCCTGAGCACCCTGCACCCCGAGCACTGAGCACCCAGCACCCCGAGCACTGAGCACCCAGCACCCGGAGCACTGAGCACCCAGCACCCCGAGCACTGAGCACTGAGCACCCTGAGCACTGAGCACCCAGCACCCTGAGCACTGAGCACTGAGCACCCAGCACCCCGAGCACTGAGCACCCAGCACCCTGAGCACCCTGCACCCCGAGCACTGAGCACCCAGCACCCCGAGCACTGAGCACCCAGCACCCCGAGCACTGAGCACCCAGCACCCTGAGCACCCAGCACCCTGAGCACTGAGCACCCTGAGCACTGAGCACCCTGAGCACTGAGCACTGAGCACCCAGCACCCTGAGTACTGAGCACCCAACACTCTGAGCACTGAGCACCCAGCACGCTGAGTACTGAGCACTGAGCACACAGCACCCTGAGTACTGAGCAACCAGCACCTCGAGCACTGAGCACCCAGCGCCCCGAGCACTGAGCACCCAGCACCCCGAGCACTGAGCACTGAGCAGACTGAGCACTGAGTACCCAGCACCCCGAGTACTGAGCACTGAGCACCCAGAGTACTGAGCACCCAGCACCCCGAGTACTGAGCACTGAGCACCCTGAGTACTGAGCACCCAGCACCCTGAGCACTGAGAACCCTGAGTACTGAGCACCGAGCACCCTGAGTAATGAGCACCCAGCACCCTGAGCACTGAGCACGGAGCACCCCGAGGACTGAGCACCCAGCACCCTGAGCACTGAGCACCCAGCACCTTGAGTACTGAGCACCGTGCACCCCGAGCACTGAGCACCCAGCACCCTGAGTACTGAGCACCCAGCACCCTGAGCACTGAGCACCCAACACCCTGAGCACTGAGCACTGAGCACCCAGCACCCCGAACACTGAGCACCCAGCACCCCGAGCACTGAGCACCCAGCACGCTGAGCACTGAGCACCCAGCACCCTGAGCACTGAGCACCCAGCCCCCTGAGTACTGAGCACCCAGCACCATGAGTACTGACCACCCAGCACCCTGAGTACTGAGCACTCAGCACCCTGAGTACTGAGCACCCAGCACCCTGAGCACTGAGCACCCAGCCCCCTGAGTACTGAGCACCCAGCACCATGAGTACTGACCACCCAACACCCTGAGTACTGAGTACCCAGCACCCTGAGCACTGAGCACCCAGCACCCTGAGTACTGAGCACCGATCACCCTGAGCACTGAGCACCCAGAACCCCGAGCACTGAGCAGCCAGCACCCTGAGTACTGAGCACCCTGAGTACTGAGCACCGATCACCCTGAGCACTGAGCACCCAGCACCCTGAGTACTGAGCACCCAGCACCAGGAGCACTGAGCACCAAGCACCCTGAGCACTGAGCACCCAGCACCCTGAGTACTGAGCACCCAGCACTCTGAGTACTTAGTACCCAGTACCCTGAGCACTGAGCACCCAGCACCCTGAGTACTGAGCACCCAACAACCTGAGTACTGAGAACAGATCACCCTGAGTACTGAGCACCCAGCACCCTGAGTACTGAGGGCCCAGCACCAAGAGTACTGAGCACCCAGCACCCTGAGCACTGAGCACCCAGCACCCCGAGAATGAGCACCCAGCACCCTGAATACTGAGAACCGAGCACCCTGATTACTGAGCACGCAGCACCCTGAGTACTGAGCCACCAGCACCCTGAGTACTGAGCACCCAGCACCCCGAGCACTGAGCACCCAGCACCCCGAGAATGAGCACCCAGCACCCTGCGTACTGAGCACCCAGCACCCTGAGTACTGAGCACTCAGCACCCTGAGTACTGAGCACCGAGCACCCCGAGCACTGAGCACCCAGCACCCTGAGCACTGAGCACCCGGAGGACTGAGCACCCAGCACCCTGGGCACTGAGCACCGATCACCCTGAGCACTGAGCACCCAGCACCCCGAGCACTGAGCACCCAGCACCCTGAGCACTGAGCACCCAGCACCCCGAGTACTGAGCACCCAGCACCCCGAGCACTGAGCACCGAGCACCCCGAGCACTGAGCACCCAGCACCCTGAGTACTGAGCACCCAGGACCCCGAGCACTGAGCACCCAGCACCCTGAGTACTGAGCACCCTGAGTACTGAGCACTGAGCACCGAGCACCCTGAGTACTGAGCACCCTGAGGACTGAGCACCCAGCACCCTGAGCACTGAGCACCCAGCACCCTGAGTACTGAGCACTGATCACCCTGAGCACTGAGCACCCAGCACCCCGAGCACTGAGCACCCAGAACCCTGAGTACTGAGCACCCAGCACCCTGAGCACTGAGCACCCAGCACCCTGAGTACTGAACACCCAGCAACCTGAGCAGTGAGCACTGAGCACCCAGCACCCTGAGCACTGAGCACTGAGCACCCAGCACCCCGAACACTGAGCACCCAGCACCCTGAGCACCCTGCACCCCGAGCACTGAGCACCCAGCACCCCGAGCACTGAGCACCCAGCACCCCTAGCACTGAGCACCCAGCACCCTGAGCACCCAGCACCCTGAGCACTGAGCACCCTGAGCACTGAGCACCCTGAGCACTGAGCACTGAGCACCCAGCACCCTGAGTACTGAGCACCCAACACACTGAGCACTGAGCACCCAGCAAGCTGAGTACTGAGCACTGAGCACACAGCACCCTGAGTACTGAGCAACCAGCACCTGGAGCACTGAGCACCCAGCGCCCCGAGCAATGAGCACCCAGCACCCCGAGCACTGAGCACTGAGCAGACTGAGCACTGAGTACCCAGCACCCCGAGTACTGAGCACTGAGCACCCAGAGTACTGAGCACCCAGCACCCCGAGTACTGAGCACTGAGCACCCTGAGCACTGAGCACCCAGCACCCTGAGCACTGAGAACCCTGAGTACTGAGCACCGAGCACCCTGAGTAATGAGCACCCAGCACCCTGAGCACTGAGCACGGAGCACCCCGAGGACTGAGCACCCAGCACCCTGAGCACTGAGCACCCAGCACCTTGAGTACTGAGCACCGTGCACCCCGAGCACTGAGCACCCAGCACCCTGAGTACTGAGCACCCAGCACCCTGAGTACTGAGCACCCAGCACCTTGAGCACTGAGCACCCAGCACCCCGAGCACTGAGCACCCAGCACCCCGAGCACTGAGCACCCAGCACCCTGAGTACTGAGCACCCAACACCCAGAGTCCTGAGCACCCAGCACCCTGAGCACTGAGCACCCAGCACCCTGAGTACTGAGCACCCAGCACCCTGAGTACTGAGCACCCAGCACCCTGAGCACTGAGCACCCAACACCCTGAGCACTGAGCACTGAGCACCCAGCACCCCGAACACTGAGCACCCAGCACCCCGAGCACTGAGCACCCAGCACCCTGAGCACTGAGCACCCAGCACCCTGAGCACTGAGCACCCAGCCCCCTGAGTACTGAGCACCCAGCACCATGAGTACTGACCACCCAGCACCCTGAGTACTGAGCACTCAGCACCCTGAGTACTGAGCACCGAGCACCCCGAGCACTGAGCACCCAGCACCCTGAGCACTGAGCACCCTGAGGACTGAGTACCCAGCACCCTGAGCACTGAGCACCCAGCACCCTGAGTACTGAGCACCGATCACCCTGAGCACTGAGCACCCAGCACCCCGAGCACTGAGCAGCCAGCACCCTGAGTACTGAGCACCCTGAGTACTGAGCACCGATCACCCTGAGCACTGAGCACCCAGCACCCTGAGTACTGAGCACCCAGCACCAGGAGCACTGAGCACCAAGCACCCCGAGCACTGAGCACCCAGAACCCTGAGTACTGAGCACCCAGCACCCTGAGCACTGAGCACCCAGAACCCTGAGTACTGAACACCCAGCACCCTGAGCACTGAGCACTGAGCACCCAGCACCCTGAGCACTGAGCACTGAGCACCCAGCACCCCGAGCACTGAGTACCCAGCACCCTGAGCACTGAGCACCCAGCACCCTGAGTACTGAGCACCGATCACCCTGAGCACTGAGCACCCAGGACCCCGAGAACTGAGCACCCAGCACCCTGAGTACAGAGCACCCAGCACCCCGAGTACTGAGCACCCAGCACCCCGAGCACTGAGCAGCCAGCACCCTGAGTAGTGAGCACCCTGAGTACTGAGCACCGATCACCCTGAGCACTGAGCACCCAGCACCCTGAGTACTGAGCACCCAGCACCAGGAGCACTGAGCAACAAGCACCCTGAGCACTGAGCACCCAGCACCCTGAGTACTGAGCACCCAGCACCCTGAGTACTGAGTACCCAGCACCCCGAGAATGAGCACCCAGCACCCTGAGTACTGAGCACCCAGCACCCTGAGTACTGAGCACTAAGCACCCAGAGCACTGAGCACCCAGAACCCCGAGCACGGAGCACCCAGGACCCCAAGCACTGAGTACTGAGCACCCAGCACCCTGAGTACTGAGCACCCAACACCCTGAGTACTGAGCACCGAGCTCCCCGAGCACTGAGCACCATGAGTACTGAGCACCCAGCACCCCGATCACTGAGCACCCAGCACCCTGAGCACTGATCACCCAGCACGCCGAGCACTGAGCACCCAGCACCCTGTGTACTTAGCACTGAGCACACTGAGTACTAAGCACCCAGCACCCTGAGTACTGAGTACCCAGGACCCTGAGCACTGAGCACCGAGCACCCCGAGCACTGAGAACCCAGCACCCTGAGCACTCAGCACCCAGCACCCCGAGCACTGAGCACCCAGCACCCTGAGCCCAGAGCACCCAGCACCCTGAGCACGGAGCACCCCGAGGACTGAGCACCCAGCACCCTGAGCACTGAGCACCCAGCACCTTGAGTACTGAGCACCGAGCACCTCGAGCACTAAGCACCCAGCACCCTGAGTACTGAGCACCCAGCACCCTGAGCACTGAGCACCCAGCACCGTGAGCAATGAGCACCCAGCACCCCGAGCACGGAGCACCCAGCACCCTGAGTACTGAGCACCCAACACCCAGAGTACTGAGCACCCAGCACCCTGAGCACTGAGCACCCAGCACCCTGAGTACTGAGCACCCAGCACCCTGAGTACTGAACACCCAGCACCCTGAGCACTGAGCACTGAGCACCCTGAGCACTGAGTACTGAGCACTGAGCACCCTGAGCACTGAGCACCCAGCACCCCGAGTACTGAGCACCCAGCACCCCGAGCACTGAGCACACAGCGCCCCGAGCACTGAGCACCCAGCACCCGGAGCACTGAGCACCCAGCACCCCGAGCACTGAGCACCCAGCGCCCCGAGCACTGAGCACCCAGCACCCCGAGCACTGAGCACTGAGCACCCTGAGCACTGAGCACCCAGCACCCTGAGCACTGAGCACTGAGCACCCAGCACCCCGAGCACTGAGCACCCAGCACCCTGAGCACCCTGCACCCCGAGCACTGAGCACCCAGCACCCCGAGCACTGAGCACCCAGCACCCCGAGCACTGAGCACCCAGCACCCTGAGCACCCAGCACCCTGAGCACTGAGCACCCTGAGCACTGAGCACCCTGAGCACTGAGCACTGAGCACCCAGCACCCTGAGTACTGAGCACCCAACACTCTGAGCACTGAGCACCCAGCACGCTGAGTACTGAGCACTGAGCACACAGCACCCTGAGTACTGAGCAACCAGCACCTCGAGCACTGAGCACCCAGCGCCCCGAGCACTGAGCACCCAGCACCCCGAGCACTGAGCACTGAGCAGACTGAGCACTGAGTACCCAGCACCCCGAGTACTGAGCACTGAGCACCCACAGTACTGAGCACCCAGCACCCCGAGTACTGAGCACTGAGCACCCTGAGTACTGAGCACCCAGCACCCTGAGCACTGAGAACCCTGAGTACTGAGCACCGAGCACCCTGAGTAATGAGCACCCAGCACCCTGAGCACTGAGCACGGAGCACCCCGAGGACTGAGCACCCAGCACCCTGAGCACTGAGCACCCAGCACCTTGAGTACTGAGCACCGAGCACCCCGAGCACTGAGCACCCAGCACCCTGAGTACTGAGCACCCAGCACCCTGAGTACTGAGCACCCAGCACCCTGAGTACTGAGCACCCAACACCCTGAGTACTGAGCACCGAGCTCCCCGAGCACTGAGCACCATGTGTACTGAGCACCCAGCACCCCGATCACTGAGCACCCAGCACCCTGAGCACTGATCACCCAGCACCCTGAGCACTGAGTACCCAGCACCCTGAGTACTGAGCACTGAGCAACCAGCACGCCGAGCACTGAGCACCCAGCACCCTGTGTACTTAGCACTGAGCACACTGAATACTAAGCACTCAGCACCCTGAGTACTGAGTACCCAGGACCCTGAGCACTGAGCACCGAGCACCCCGAGCACTGAGCACCCAGCACCCTGAGCACTCAGCACCCAGCACCCCGAGCACTGAGCACCCAGCACCCTGAGCCCAGAGCACCCAGCACCCTGAGCACGGAGCACCCCGAGGACTGAGCACCCAGCACCCTGAGCACTGAGCACCCAGCACCTTGAGTACTGAGCACCGAGCACCTCGAGCACTAAGCACCCAGCACCCTGAGTACTGAGCACCCAGCACCCTGAGCACTGAGCACCCAGCACCGTGAGCAATGAGCACCCAGCACCCCGAGCACGGAGCACCCAGCACCCTGAGTACTGAGCACCCAACACCCAGAGTACTGAGCACCCAGCACCCTGAGCACTGAGCACCCAGCACCCTGAGTACTGAGCACCCAGCACCCTGAGTACTGAACACCCAGCACCCTGAGCACTGAGCACTGAGCACCCTGAGCACTGAGTACTGAGCACTGAGCACCCTGAGCACTGAGCACCCAGCACCCCGAGTACTGAGCACCCAGCACCCCGAGCACTGAGCACCCAGCGCCCCGAGCACTGAGCACCCAGCACCCGGAGCACTGAGCACCCAGCACCCCGAGCACTGAGCACCCTGCGCCCCGAGCACTGAGCACCCAGCACCCCGAGCACTGAGCACTGAGCACCCTGAGCACTGAGCACCCAGCACCCCGAGTACTGAGCACCCTGAGTACTGAGCACCAAGCACTCCGAGTACTGAGCACTGAGCACCCTGAGTACTGAGCACCCAGCACCCTGAGCACTGAGCACCCAGCACCCTGAGTACTGAGCACTGAGAACCCTGAGTACTGAGCACCGAGCATCCTGAGTACTGAGCACCCAGCACCCTGATCACTGAGCACGGAGCACCCCGAGGACTGAGCACCCAGCACCCTGAGCACTGAGCACCCAGCACCTTGAGCACTGAGCACCCAGCACCCTGAGCACTGAGCACGCAGCACCCCGAGCACTGAGCACCCAGCACCCTGAGTACTGAGCACAGAGCACCCTGAGCACTGAGCACCCAGCACCCTGAGTACTGAGCACCCAGCACCCTGAGTACTGAGCAACCAGCACCCTGAGCACTGAGCACTGAGCACCCAGCACCCTGAGCACTGAGCACTGAGCACCCAGCACCACAGCCCTGAGCACCCAGCACCCCGAGCACTGAGCACCCAGCACCCTGAGCACTGAACACCCAGCACCATGAGCATTGAGCACCCAGCACCCTGAGTACTGAGCACCCAAC
Source organism: Microtus oregoni (assembly GCF_018167655.1). Taxonomy (NCBI): domain Eukaryota; kingdom Metazoa; phylum Chordata; class Mammalia; order Rodentia; family Cricetidae; genus Microtus; species Microtus oregoni. The sequence continues at coordinate 24,536 of NW_024543428.1, forward strand.
ACCCAGAGTCCTGAGCACCCAGCACCCTGAGCACTGAGCACCCAGCACCCTGAGTACTGAGCACCCAGCACCCTGAGTACTGAGCACCCAGCACCCTGAGCACTGAGCACTGAACACCCAACACCCTGATCACTGAGCACTGAGCACCCAGCACCCCGAGCACTGAGCACCCAGCACCCCGAGCACTCAGCACCCAGCACCCTGAGCACTGAGCACTGAGCACCCAGCACCCTGCGCACTGAGCACCCAGCCCCCTGAGTACTGAGCACCCAGCACCATGAGTACTGACCACCCAGCACCCTGAATACTGAGCACTCAGCACCCTGAGTACTGAGCAAAGAGCACCCCGAGCACTGAGCACCCAGCACCCTGAGCACTGAGCACCCTGAGGACTGAGTACCCAGCACCCTGAGCACTGAGCACCCAGCACCCTGAGTACTGAGCACCGATCTCCCTGAGCACTGAGCATCCAGGACCCCGAGAACTGAGCACCCAGCACCCTGAGTACAGAGCACCCAGCACCCCGAGTACTGAGCACTCAGCACCCCGAGCACTGAGCAGCCAGCACCCTGAATACTGAGCACCCTGAGTACTGAGCACCGATCACCCTGAGCACTGAGCACCCAGCACCCTGAGTACTGAGCACCCAGCACCAGGAGCACTGAGCACCAAGCACCCTGAGCACTGAGCACCCAGCACCCTGAGTACTGAGCACCCAGCACCCTGAGTACTGAGTACCCAGCACCCTGAGCACTGAGCACCCAGCACCCTGAGTACTGAGCACCGAGCACCCTGAGTACTGAGCACCCAGCACCCTTAGTACTGAGCACCCAGCACCCTGAGCACTGAGCACCCAGCACCCTGAGTACTGAGCACCCAGCACCACCCTCAGTACTGAGCACCCAGCACCCCGAGCACTGAGCACCCAGCACCCTGAGCACTGAGCACCCAGCACCCCGAGTACTGAGCACCCAGCACCCCGAGCACTGAGCACCGAGCACCCCGAGCACTGAGCACCCAGCACCCTGAGTACTGAGCACCCAGCACCCTGAGTACTGAGCACTGAGCACCCCGAGTACTGAGCACCCATCACCCCGAGCACTGACCACCCAGCAACCTGAGTACTGAGAACAGATCACCCTGAGTACTGAGCACCCAGCACCCTGAGTACTGAGCCCCCAGCACCAAGAGTACTGAGCACCCAGCACCCTGAGCACTGAGCACCCAGCATCCCGAGAATGAGCACCCAGCACCCTGAATACTGAGAACCGAGCACCCTGATTACTGAGCACCCAGCACCCTGAGTACTGAGCCCCCAGCACCCTGAGTACTGAGCACCCAGCACCCCGAGCACTGAGCACCCAGCACCCCGAGAATGAGCACCCAGCACCCTGAGCACTGAGCACCCAGCACCCTGAGTACTGAGCACTGAGAACCCAGAGTACTGAGCACCGAGCACCCCGAGCACTGAGCACCCAGCACCCTGAGTACTGAGCACCCAGCACCCTGAGTACTGAGCACCCAGCACCCTGAGTACTGAGCACCCAACACCCTGAGTACTGAGCACCGAGCTCCCCGAGCACTGAGCACCATGTGTACTGAGCACCCAGCACCCCGATCACTGAGCACCCAGCACCCTGAGCACTGATCACCCAGCACCCTGAGCACTGAGTACCCAGCACCCTGAGTACTGAGCACTGAGCAACCAGCACGCCGAGCACTGAGCACCCAGCACCCTGTGTACTTAGCACTGAGCACACTGAATACTAAGCACTCAGCACCCTGAGTACTGAGTACCCAGGACCCTGAGCACTGAGCACCGAGCACCCCGAGCACTGAGCAACCAGCACCCTGAGCACTCAGCACCCAGCACCCCGAGCACTGAGCACCCAGCACCCTGAGCCCAGAGCACCCAGCACCCTGAGCACGGAGCACCACGAGGACTGAGCACCCAGCACCCTGAGCACTGAGCACCCAGCACCTTGAGTACTGAGCACCGAGCACCTCGAGCACTAAGCACCCAGCACCCTGAGTACTGAGCACCCAGCACCCTGAGCACTGAGCACCCAGCACCGTGAGCAATGAGCACCCAGCACCCCGAGCACGGAGCACCCAGCACCCTGAGTACTGAGCACCCAACACCCAGAGTACTGAGCACCCAGCACCCTGAGCACTGAGCACCCAGCACCCTGAGTACTGAGCACCCAGCACCCTGAGTACTGAACACCCAGCACCCTGAGCACTGAGCACTGAGCACCCTGAGCACTGAGTACTGAGCACTGAGCACCCTGAGCACTGAGCACCCAGCACCCCGAGTACTGAGCACCCAGCACCCCGAGCACTGAGCACCCAGCGCCCCGAGCACTGAGCACCCAGCACCCGGAGCACTGAGCACCCAGCACCCCGAGCACTGAGCACCCTGCGCCCCGAGCACTGAGCACCCAGCACCCCGAGCACTGAGCACTGAGCACCCTGAGCACTGAGCACCCAGCACCCCGAGTACTGAGCACCCTGAGTACTGAGCACCAAGCACTCCGAGTACTGAGCACTGAGCACCCTGAGTACTGAGCACCCAGCACCCTGAGCACTGAGCACCCAGCACCCTGAGTACTGAGCACTGAGAACCCTGAGTACTGAGCACCGAGCATCCTGAGTACTGAGCACCCAGCACCCTGATCACTGAGCACGGAGCACCCCGAGGACTGAGCACCCAGCACCCTGAGCACTGAGCACCCAGCACCTTGAGCACTGAGCACCCAGCACCCTGAGCACTGAGCACGCAGCACCCCGAGCACTGAGCACCCAGCACCCTGAGTACTGAGCACAGAGCACCCTGAGCACTGAGCACCCAGCACCCTGAGTACTGAGCACCCAGCACCCTGAGTACTGAGCAACCAGCACCCTGAGCACTGAGCACTGAGCACCCAGCACCCTGAGCACTGAGCACTGAGCACCCAGCACCACAGCCCTGAGCACCCAGCACCCCGAGCACTGAGCACCCAGCACCCTGAGCACTGAACACCCAGCACCATGAGCATTGAGCACCCAGCACCCTGAGTACTGAGCACCCAACACCCAGAGTCCTGAGCACCCAGCACCCTGAGCACTGAGCACCCAGCATACTGAGTAATGAGCACCCAGCACCCTGAGTACTGAGCACCCAGCACCCTGAGCACTGAGCACTGAGCACCCAACACCCTGATCACTGAGCACTGAGCACCCAGCACCCCGAGCACTGAGCACCCAGCACCCCGAGCACTCAGCACCCAGCACCCTGAGCACTGAGCACTGAGCACCCAGCACCCTGCGCACTGAGCACCCAGCCCCCTGAGTACTGAGCACCCAGCACCATGAGTACTGACCACCCAGCACCCTGAATACTGAGCACTCAGCACCCTGAGTACTGAGCAAAGAGCACCCCGAGCACTGAGCACCCAGCACCCTGAGCACTGAGCACCCTGAGGACTGAGTACCCAGCACCCTGAGCACTGAGCACCCAGCACCCTGAGTACTGAGCACCGATCTCCCTGAGCACTGAGCATCCAGGACCCCGAGAACTGAGCACCCAGCACCCTGAGTACAGAGCACCCAGCACCCCGAGTACTGAGCACCCAGCACCCCGAGCACTGAGCAGCCAGCACCCTGAATACTGAGCACCCTGAGTACTGAGCACCGATCACCCTGAGCACTGAGCACCCAGCACCCTGAGTACTGAGCACCCAGCACCAGGAGCACTGAGCACCAAGCACCCTGAGCACTGAGCACCCAGCACCCTGAGTACTGAGCACCCAGCACCCTGAGTACTGAGTACCCAGCACCCTGAGCACTGAGCACCCAGCACCCTGAGTACTGAGCACCGAGCACCCTGAGTACTGAGCACCCAGCACCCTTAGTACTGAGCACCCAGCACCCTGAGCACTGAGCACCCAGCACCCTGAGTACTGAGCACCCAGCACCACCCTCAGTACTGAGCACCCAGCACCCCGAGCACTGAGCACCCAGCACCCTGAGCACTGAGCACCCAGCACCCCGAGTACTGAGCACCCAGCACCCCGAGCACTGAGCACCGAGCACCCCGAGCACTGAGCACCCAGCACCCTGAGTACTGAGCACCCAGCACCCTGAGTACTGAGCACTGAGCACCCCGAGTACTGAGCACCCATCACCCCGAGCACTGACCACCCAGCAACCTGAGTACTGAGAACAGATCACCCTGAGTACTGAGCACCCAGCACCCTGAGTACTGAGCCCCCAGCACCAAGAGTACTGAGCACCCAGCACCCTGAGCACTGAGCACCCAGCATCCCGAGAATGAGCACCCAGCACCCTGAATACTGAGAACCGAGCACCCTGATTACTGAGCACCCAGCACCCTGAGTACTGAGCCCCCAGCACCCTGAGTACTGAGCACCCAGCACCCCGAGCACTGAGCACCCAGCACCCCGAGAATGAGCACCCAGCACCCTGAGTACTGAGCACCCAGCACCCTGAGTACTGAGCACTAAGCACCCAGAGCACTGAGCACCCAGCACCCCGAGCACGGAGCACCCAGGATCCCGAGCACTGAGTACTGAGCACCCAGCACCCTGAGTACTGAGCACCGAGCTCCCCGAGCACTGAGCACCCTGAGTACTGAGCACCCAGCACCCCGATCACTGAGCACCCAGCACCCTGAGCACTGATCACCCAGCACCCTGAGCACTGAGCACCCAGCACCCCGAGCACTGAGTACCCAGCACCCTGAGTACTGAGCACTGAGCAACCAGCACCCCGAGCACTGAGCACCCAGCACCCTGTGTACTTAGCACTGAGCACCCTGAGTACTAAGCACCCAGCACCCTGAGTACTGAGTACCAAGGACCCTGAGCACTGAGCACCGAGCACCCCGAGCACTGAGCACCCAGCATCCTGAGCACTCAGCACCCAGCACCCCGATCACTGAGCACCCAGCACCCTGAGCGCTGAGCACCCAGCACCCTGAGCACGGAGCACCCCGAGGACTGAGCACCCAGCACCCTGAGCACTGAGCACCCAGCACCTTGAGTACTGAGCACCGAGCACCTCGAGCACTAAGCACCCAGCACCCTGAGTACTGAGCACCCAGCACCCTGAGCACTGAGCACCCAGCACCGTGAGCAATGAGCACCCAGCACCCCGAGCACGGAGCACCCAGCACCCTGAGTACTGAGCACCCAACACCCAGAGTACTGAGCACCCAGCACCCTGAGCACTGAGCACCCAGCACCCTGAGTACTGAGCACCCAGCACCCTGAGTACTGAACACCCAGCACCCTGAGCACTGAGCACTGAGCACCCTGAGCACTGAGTACTGAGCACTGAGCACCCTGAGCACTGAGCACCCAGCACCCCGAGTACTGAGCACCCAGCACCCTGAGCACTGAGCACCCAGCACCCTGAGTACTGAGCACTGAAAACCCTGAGTACTGAGCACCGAGCACCCTGAGTACTGAGCACCCAGCACCCTGATCACTGAGCACGGAGCACCCCGAGGACTGAGCACCCAGCACCCTGAGCACTGAGCACCCAGCACCTTGAGTACTGAGCACCGAGCACCCCGAGCACTGAGCACCCAGCACCCTGAGTACTGAGCACACAGCACCCTGAGTACTGAGCAACCAGCACCCTGAGCACTGAGCACTGAGCACCCAGCACCCTGAGCACTGAGCACTGAGCACCCAGCACCACAGCCCTGAGCACCCAGCACCCCGAGCACTGAGCACCCAGCATCCTGAGCACTGAGCACCCAGCACCATGAGCATTGAGCACCCAGCACCCTGAGTACTGAGCACCCAGCACCCTGAGTACTGAGCACCCAGCACCCTGAGTACTGAGCACTCAGCACCCTGAGTACTGAGCACCGAGCACCCCGAGCACTGAGCACCCCGCACCCTGAGCACTGAGCACCCGGATTACTGAGCACCCAGCACCCTGAGCACTGAGCACCGATCACCCTGAGCACTGAGCACCCAGCACCCCGAGCACTGAGCACCCAGCACCCTGAGTACTGAGCACCCAGCACCCCGAGTACTGAGCACCCAGCACCCTGAGTACTGAGCACCCAGCACCCCGAGCACTGAGCACCCAGCACCCTGAGAACGGAGCACCCTGAGTACTGAGCACTGAGCACCGAGCACCCTCAGTACTGAGCACCCTGAGGACTGAGCACCCAGCACCCTGAGCACTGAGCACCCAGCACCCTGAGTACTGAGCACTGATCACCCTGAGCACTGAGCACCCAGCACCCCGAGCACTGAGCACCCAGAACCCTGAGTACTGAGCACCCAGCACCCTGAGCACTGAGCACCGAGCACCCTGAGTACTGAACACCCAGCACCCTGAGCACTGAGCACTGAGCACCCAGAACCCTGAGCACTGAGCACTGAGCACCCAGCACCCCGAGCACTGAGCACCCAGCACCCTGAGCACCCAGCACCCTGAGCACTGAGCACACTGAGCACTGAGCACCCTGAGCACTGAGCACTGAGCACCCAGCACCTTGAGTACTGAGCACCCATCACGCTGTGTACTGAGCACTGAGCACACAGCACCCTGAGTATTGAGCACCCAGCACCCCGAGCACTGAGCACCAAGCGCCCCGAGAACTGAGCACCCAGCACCCCGAGCACTGAGCACTGAGCACACTGAGCACTGAGCACCCAGCACCCCGAGTACTGAGCACTGAGCACCTTAGTACTGAGCACCCAGCACCCCGAGTACTGAGCACTGAGCACCCTGAGTACTGAACACCCAGCACCCTGAGCACTGAGAACCCTGAGTACTGAGCACCGAGCACCCTGAGAACTGAGCACCCAGCACCCTGAGCACTGAGCACCCAGCACCCTGAGTACTGAGCACCCTGAGTACTGAGCACTGAGCACCGAGCACCCTGAGTACTGAGCACCCTGAGGACTGAGCACCCAGCACCCTGAGCACTGAGCAACCAGCACCCTGAGTACTGAGCACTGATCACACTGAGCACTGAGCACCCAGCACCCCGAGCACTGAGCACCCAGAACCCTGAGTACTGAGCACCCAGCACCCTGAGCACTGAGCCCCGAGCACCCTGAGTACTGAACACCCAGCACCCTGAGCACTGAGCACTGAGCACCCAGCACCCTGAGCACTGAGCACTGAGCACCCAGCACCCCGAGCACTGAGCACCCAGCACCCTGAGCACCCAGCACCCTGAGCACTGAGCACCCTGAGCACTGAGCACCCTGAGCACTGAGCACTGAGCACCCAGCACCCTGAGGACTGAGCACCCAACACTCTGAGCACTGAGCACCCAGCACGCTGAGTACTGAGCACTGAGCACACAGCACCCTTAGTACTGAGCACCCAGCACCCCGAGCACTGAGGACCCAGCGCCCCGAGAACTGAACACCCAGCACCCTGAGCACTGAGAACCCTGAGTACTGAGCACCGAGCACCCTGAATACTGAGCACCCAGCACCCTGAGCACTGAGCACGGAGCATTCCGTGGACTGAGCACCCAGCACCCTGAGCACTGAGCACCCAGCACCTTGAGTACTGAGCACCGAGCACCCCGAGCACTGAGCACCCAGCACCCTGAATACTGAGCACCCAGCACCCTGAGCACTGAGCACCCAGCACCCCGAGCACTGAGCACCCAGCACCCCGAGCACTGAGCACCCAGCACCCTGAGTACTGAGCACCCAACACCCAGAGTACTGAGCACCCAGCACCCTGAGCACTGAGCACCCAGCACCCTGAGTACTGAGCACCCAGCACCCTGAGTACTGAGCACCCAGCACCCTGAGCACTGAGCACTGAGCACCCAACACCCTGAGCACTGAGCACTGAGCACCCAGTACCCCGAGCACTGAGCACCCAGCACCCCGAGCACTGAGCACCCAGCACGCTGCGCACTGAGCACCCAGCAACCTGAGCACTGAGCACTCAGCCCCCTGAGTACTGAGCACCCAGAACCATGAGTACTGAGCACCCAGCACCCTGAGTACTGAGCACTCAGCACCCTGAGTACTGAGCACCGAGCACCCCGAGCACTGAGCACCCAGCACCCTGAGCACTGAGCACCCTGAGGACTGAGTAACCAGCACCCTGAGCACTGAGCACCCAGCACCCTGAGTACTGAGCACCGATCACCCTGAGCACTGAGCACCCAGGACCCCGAGCACTGAGCACCCAGCACCCTGAGTACAGAGCACCCAGCACCCTGAGTACTGAGCACCCAGAGTACTGAGCACCGATCACCCTGAGCACTGAGCACCCAGCACCCTGAGTACTGAGCACCCAGCACACTGAGCACTGAGCACCCAGGACCCTGAGTACTGAGCACCCAGCACCACCCTCAGCACTGAGCACCCAGCACCCCGAGCACTGAGCACCCAGCACCCTGAGCACTGAGCACCCAGCACCCCGAGTACTGAGCACCCAGCACCCCGAGTACTGAGCACCGAGCAACCCGAGCACTGAGCACCCAGCACCCTGAGTACTGAGCACGCAGCACCCCGAGCACAGAGCACCCAGCAACCTGAGTACTGAGAACAGATCACCCTGAGTACTGAGCACCCAGCACCCTGAGTACTGAGCCCCCAGCACCCTGAGTACTGAGCACCCAGCACCCGAGCACTGAGCACCCAGCACCCTTAGAATGAGCACCCAGCACCCTGAGTACTGAGAACCGAGCACCCTGAGTACTGAGCACCCAGCACCCTGAGTACTGAGCCTCCAGCACCCTGAGTACTGAGCACCCAGCACCCCGAGCACTGAGCACCCAGCACCCCGAGAATGAGCACCCAGCACCCTGAGTACTGAGCACCCAGCACCCTGAGTACTGAGCACTAAGCACCCAGAGCACTGAGCACCCAGCACCCCGAGCACGGAGCACCCAGGACACCGAGCACTGAGTACTGAGCACCCAGCACCCTGAGTACTGAGCACCGAGCTCCCCGAGCACTGAGCACCCTGAGTACTGAGCACCCAGCACCCCGATCACTGAGCACCCAGCACCCTGAGCACTGATCACCCAGCACCCTGAGCACTGAGCACCCAGCACCCTGAGTACTGAGCACCCAGCACGTTGAGTACTGAGCACCCAGCACCCCGAGCACTGAGCACCCAGCACCCTGTGTACTGAGCACTGAGCACCCTGAGTACTAAGCACCCAGCACCCTGAGTACTGAGCACCCAGGACCCTGAGCACTGAGCACCGAGCACCCCGAGCACTGAGCACCCAGCACCCTGAGCACTCAGCACCCAGCACCCCAAGCACTGAGCACCCAGCACCCTGAGTACTGAGCACCCAATACCCAGAGTACTGAGCACCCAGCACCCTGAGCACTGATCACCCAGCACTCTGAGTACTGAGCACCCAGCACCCTGAGTACTGAGCACCCAGCACCCTGAGCACTGAGCACTGAGCACACAACACCCTGAGCACTGAGCACTGAGCACCCAGCACCCCGAGCACTGAGCACCCAGCACCCCGAGCACTGAGCACCCAGCACCCTGAGCACTGAGCACCCAGCACCCTGAGCACTGAGCACTCAGCACCCTGAGTACTGAGCACCGAGCACCCCGAGCACTGAGCACCCAGCATCCTGAGCACTGAGCACCCTGAGGACTGAGTACCCTGCACCCTGAGCACTGAGATCCCAGCACCCTGAGTACTGAGCACCGATCACCCTGAGCACTGAGCACCCAGCACTCTGAGTACTGAGCACCCAGCACCCTGAGCACTGAGCACCCAGGAACCTGAGTACTGAGCACCCAGCACCACCCTCAGCACTGAGCACCCAGCACCCCGAGCACTGAGCACCCAGCACCCTGAGCACTGAGCACCCAGCACCCCGAGTACTGAGCACCCAGCACCCCAAGTACTGAGCACCGAGCACCCCGAGCACTGAGCACCCAGCACCCTGAGTACTGAGCACCCAGCATCCCGAGCACTGAGCACCCAGCAGCCTGAGTACTGAGAACAGATCACCCTGAGTACTGAGCACCGAGCACCCTGAGTACTGAGCCCCCAGCACCCTGAGTACTGAGCACCCAGCACCCCGAGCACTGAGCACCCAGCACCCCGAGATTGAGCACCCAGCACCCTGAGTACTGAGAACCGAGCACCCTGAGTACTGAGCACCCAGCACCCTGAGTACTGAGCCTCCAGCTCCCTGAGTAGTGAGCACCCAGCACCCCGAGCACTGAGCACCCAGCACCCCGAGAATGAGCACCCAGCACCCTGAGTACTGAGCACCCAGCACCCTGAGTACTGAGCACTAAGCACCCAGAGCACTGAGCACCCAGCACCCCGAGCACGGAGCACCCAGGACCCCGAGCTCTGAGTACTGAGCACCCAGCACCCTGAGTACTGAGCACCGAGCTCCCCGAGCATTGAGCACCCTGAGTACTGAGCACCCAGCACCCCGATCACTGAGCACCCAGCACCCTGAGCACTGATCACGCAGCACCCTGAGCACTGAGCACCCAGCACCCTGAGTACTGAGCACCCAGCACACTGAGTACTGAGCACCCAGCACCCCGAGCACTGAGCACCCAGCACCCTGTGTACTGAGCACTGAGCACCCTGAGTACTAAGCACCCAGCACCCTGAGTACTGAGCACCCAGGACCCTGAGCACTGAGCACCGAGCACCCCGAGCACTGAGCACCCAGCACCCTGAGCATTCAGCACCCAGCACCCCAAGCACTGAGCACCCAGCACCCTGAGCACTGAGCACCCAGCACCCTGAGCACGGAGCACCCTGAGTACTGAGCACCGATCACCCTGAGCACTGAGCACCCAGCACCCTGAGTACTGAGCACCCAGCACCCTGAGTACTGAGCACCCAGGACCCTGAGCACTGAGCACCGAGCACCCCGAGCACTGAGCACCCAGCACCCTGAGCACTCAGCACACAGCACCCCAAGCACTGAGCACCCAGCACCCTGAGTACTGAGCACCCAACACCCAGAGTACTGAGCACCCAGCACCCTGAGCACTGAGCACCCAGCACCCTGAGTACTGAGCACCCAGCACCCCGAGCACTGAGCACCCAGCACCCTGAGCACTCAGCACCCAGCACCCCAAGCACTGAGCACCCAGCACCCTGAGTACTGAGCACCCAACATCCAGAGTACTGAGCACCCAGCACCCTGAGCACTGAGCACCCAGCACCCTGAGTACTGAGCACCCAGCACCCTGAGTATTGAGCATCCAGCACCCTGAGCACTGAGCACTGAGCACCCAACACCCTGAGCACTGAGCACGCAGCACCCCGAGCACTGAGCACCCAGCACCCTGAGCACTGAGCACCCAGGACGTTGAGTACTGAGCACCCAGCACCATCCTCAGCACTGAGCACCCAGCACCCCGAGCACTGAGCACCCAGCACCCTGAGCACTGAGCACCCAGCACCCCGAGTACTGAGCACCCAGTACCCCGAGTACTGAGCACCGAGCACCCCGAGCACTGAGCACCCAGCACCCTGAGTACTGAGCACCCAGCACCCCGTGCACTGAGCACCCAGCAACCTGAGTACTGAGAACAGATCACCCTGAGTACTGAGCACCGAGCACCCTGAGTACTGAGCCCCCAGCACCCTGAGTACTGAGCACCCAGCACCCCGAGCACTGAGCACCCAGCACCCCGAGAATGAGCACCCAGCACCCTGAGTACTGAGAACCGAGCACCCTGAGTACTGAGCACCCAGCACCCTGAGTACTGAGCCTCCAGCTCCCTGAGTACTGAGCACCCAGCACCCTGAGCACTGAGCACCCAGCACCCCGAGAATGAGCACCCAGCACCCTGAGTACTGAGCACCCAGCACCCTGAGTACTGACCACTAAGCACCCAGAGCACTGAGCACCCAGCACCCCGAGCACGGAGCACCCAGGACCCCGAGCTCTGAGTACTGAGCACCCAGCACCCTGAGTACTGAGCACCGAGCTCCCCGAGCATTGAGCACCCTGAGTACTGAGCACCCAGCACCCCGATCACTGAGCACCCAGCACCCTGAGCACTGATCACCCAGCACCCTGAGCACTGAGCACCCAGCACCCTGAGTACTGAGCACCCAGCACACTGAGTACTGAGCACCCAGCACCCCGAGCACTGAGCACCCAGCACCCTGTGTACTGAGCACTGAGCACCCTGAGTACTAAGCACCCAGCACCCTGAGTACTGAGCACCCAGGACCCTGAGCACTGAGCACCGAGCACCCCGAGCACTGAGCACCCAGCACCCTGAGCACTCAGCACCCAGCACCCCAAGCACTGAGCACCCAGCACCCTGAGCACTGAGCACCCAGCACCCTGAGCACGGAGCACCCTGAGTACTGAGCACCGATCACCCCGAGCACTGAGCACCCAGCACCCTGAGTACTGAGCACCCAGCACCCTGAGTACTGAGCACCCAGGACCCTGAGCACTGAGCACCGAGCACCCCGAGCACTGAGCACCCAGCACCCTGAGCACTCAGCACCCAGCACCCCAAGCACTGAGCACCCAGCACCCTGAGTACTGAGCACCCAACACCCAGAGTACTGAGCACCCAGCACCCTGAGCACTGAGCACCCAGCACCCTGAGTACTGAGCACCCAGCACCCTGAGTACTGAGCACCCAGCACCCTGAGCACTGAGCACTGAGCACCCAGCACCCCGAGCACTGAGCACCCAGCACCCCGTGCACTGAGCACCCAGCACCCTGAGCACTGAGCACCCAGCACCCTGAGCACTGAGCACCCAACCCCCTGAGTACTGAGCACCCAGAACCATGAGTACTGAGCACCGAGCACCCTGAGTACTGAGCACTCAGCACCCTGAGTACTGAGCACCGAGCACCCCGAGCACTGAGCACCCAGCACCCTGAGCACTGAGCACCCTGAGGACTGAGTACCCAGCACCCTGAGCACTGAGCACCCAGCACCCTGAGTACTGAGCACCGATCACCCTGAGCACTGAGCATCCAGCACTCTGAGTACTGAGCACCCAGCACCCTGAGCACTGAGCACCCAGGACCCTGAGTACTGAGCACCCAGCACCACCCTCAGCACTGAGCACCCAGCACCCCGAGCACTGAGCACCCAGCACCCTGAGCACTGAGCACCCAGCACCCCGAGTACTGAGCACCCAGCACCCCGAGTACTGAGCACCGAGCACCCCGAGCACTGAGCACCCAGCACCCTGAGTACTGAGCACCCAGCACCCCGAGCACTGAGCACCCAGCAACCTGAGTACTGAGAACAGATCACCCTGAGTACTGAGCACCGAGCACCCTGAGTACTGAGCCCCCAGCACCCTGAGTACTGAGCACCCAGCACCCCAAGCACTGAGCACCCAGCACCCCGAGAATGAGCACCCAGCACCCTGAGTACTGAGAACCGAGCACCCTGAGTACTGAGCACCCAGCACCCTGAGTACTGAGCCTCCAGCACCCTGAGTACTGAGCACCCAGCACCCCGAGCACTGAGCACCCAGCACCCCGAGAATGAGCACCCAGCACCCTGAGTACTGAGCACCCAGCACCCTGAGTACTGAGCACTAAGCACCCAGAGCACTGAGCACCCAGCACCCCGAGCACGGAGCACCCAGGACCCCGAGCACTGAGTACTGAGCACCCAGCACCCTGAGTACTGAACACCGAGCTCCCTGAGCATTGAGCACCCTGAGTACTGAGCACCCAGCACCCCGATCACTGAGCACCCAGCACCCTGAGCACTGAGCACCCAGGACCCTGAGCACTGAGCACCGAGCACCCCGAGCACTGAGCACCCAGCACCCTGAGCACTCAGCACCCAGCACCCCAAGCACTGAGCACCCAGCACCCTGAGCACTGAGCACCCAGCACCCTGAGTACTGAGCACCCAGCACATTGAGCACTGAGCTCCAAGCACCCTGAGCACTGAGCACCCAGCACCCTGAGCACTGAGCACCCAGCACCTTGAGTACTGAGCACTGAGCACCCCGAGTACTGAGCACCCAGCACCCCGAGCACTGAGCACCCAGCAACCTGAGTACTGAGAACAGATCACCCTGAGTACTGAGCACCCAGCACCCCGAGAATGAGCACCGAGCACCCTGAGTACTGAGAACCGAGCACCCTGAGTACTGAGCACCCAGCACCCTGAGTACTGAGTCTCCAGCACCCTGAGTACTGAGCACCCAGCACCCCGAGAATGAGCACCCAGCACCCTGAGTACTGAGCACCCAGCACCCTGAGTACTGAGCACTAAGCACCCAGAGCACTGAGCACCCAGCACCCCGAGCACGGAGTACCCAGGACCCTGAGCACTGAGTACTGAGCACCCAGCACCCTGAGTACTGAGCACCCAGCACCCTGAGTACTGAGCAACCAGCACCCTGAGCACTGAGCACTGAGCACCCAGCACCCTGAGCACTGAGCACTGAGCACCCAGCACCACAGCCCTGAGCACCCAGCACCCCGAGCACTGAGCACCCAGCACCCTGAGCACTGAGCACCCAGCACCCTGAGTACTGAGCACCCAGCACCCTGAGTACTGAGCACCCAGCACCCTGAGCACTGAGCACCCAGCAACCCGAGCACTGAGCACCCAGCACCCTGAGTACTGAGCACCCAGCACCCCGAGTACTGAGCACCCAGCACCCTGAGTACTGAGCACCCAGCACCCCGAGCACTGAGCACCCAGCACCCTGAGTACTGAGCACCCTGAGTACTGAGCACTGAGCACCGAGCACCCTGAGTACTGAGCACCTTGAGGACTGAGCACCCAGCACCCTGAGCACTGAGCACCCAGCACCCTGAGTACTGAGCACTGATCACCCTGAGCAATGAGCACCCAGCACCCCGAGCACTGAGCACCCAGGACCCTGAGTACTGAGCACCCAGCACATTGAGCACTGAGCACCGAGCACCCTGAGTACTGAACACCCAGCACCCTCAGCACTGAGCACTGAGCACCCAGCACCCTGAACACTGAGCACTGAGCACCCAGCACCCCGAGCACTGAGCACCCAGCACCCTGAGCACCCAGAACCCTGAGCACTGAGCACCCTGAGCACTGAGCACCCTGAGCACTGAGCACTGAGCACCCAGCTCCCTGAGTACTGAGCACCCAACACTCTGAGCACTGAGCACCCAGCACGCTGAGTACTGAGCACTGAGCACACAGCACCCCGAGCACTGAGCACCCAGCACCCCGAGCACTGAGCACTGAGCACACTGAGCACTGAGCACCCAGAACCCCGAGTACTGAGCACTGAGCACCCTGAGTACTGAGCACCCAGCACCCTGAGCACTGAGAATCCTGAGTACTGAGCACCGAGCACCCTGAGTACTGAGCACCCAGCACCCTGAGCACTGAGCACTAAGCACCCAGAGCACTGAGCACCCAGCACCCCGAGCACGGAGCACCCAGGACCCCGAGCTCTGAGTACTGAGCACCCAGCACCCTGAGTACTGAGCACCGAGCTCCCCGAGCATTGAGCACCCTGAGTACTGAGCACCCAGCACCCCGATCACTGAGCACCCAGCACCCTGAGCACTGATCACCCAGCACCCTGAGCACTGAGCACCCAGCACCCTGAGTACTGAGCACCCAGCACACTGAGTACTGAGCACCCAGCACCCCGAGCACTGAGCACCCAGCACCCTGTGTACTGAGCACTGAGCACCCTGAGTACTAAGCACCCAGCACCCTGAGTACTGAGCACCCAGGACCCTGAGCACTGAGCACCGAGCACCCCGAGCACTGAGCACCCAGCACCCTGAGCACTCAGCACCCAGCACCCCAAGCACTGAGCACCCAGCACCCTGAGCACTGAGCACCCAGCACCCTGAGCACGGAGCACCCTGAGTACTGAGCACCGATCACCCCGAGCACTGAGCACCCAGCACCCTGAGTACTGAGCACCCAGCACCCTGAGTACTGAGCACCCAGGACCCTGAGCACTGAGCACCGAGCACCCCGAGCACTGAGCACCCAGCACCCTGAGCACTCAGCACCCAGCACCCCAAGCACTGAGCACCCAGCACCCTGAGTACTGAGCACCCAACACCCAGAGTACTGAGCACCCAGCACCCTGAGCACTGAGCACCCAGCACCCTGAGTACTGAGCACCCAGCACCCTGAGTACTGAGCACCCAGCACCCTGAGCACTGAGCACTGAGCACCCAACACCCTGAGCACTGAGCACTGAGCACCCAGCACCCCGTGCACTGAGCACCCAGCACCCTGAGCACTGAGCACCCAGCACCGTGAGCACTGAGCACCCAGCCCCCTGAGTACTGAGCACCCAGAACCATGAGTACTGAGCACCCAGCACCCTGAGTACTGAGCACTCAGCACCCTGAGTACTGAGCACCGAGCACCCCGAGCACTGAGCACCCAGCACCCTGAGCACTGAGCACCCTGAGGACTGAGTACCCAGCACCCTGAGCACTGAGCACCCAGCACCCTGAGTACTGAGCACCGATCACCCTGAGCACTGAGCATCCAGCACTCTGAGTACTGAGCACCCAGCACCCTGAGCACTGAGCACCCAGGACCCTGAGTACTGAGCACCCAGCACCACCCTCAGCACTGAGCACCCAGCACCCCGAGCACTGAGCACCCAGCACCCTGAGCACTGAGCACCCAGCACCCCGAGAACTGAGCACCCAGCACCCCGAGTACTGAGCACCGAGCACCCCGAGCACTGAGCACCCAGCACCCCGAGCACTGAGCACCCAGCAACCTGAGTACTGAGAACAGATCACCCTGAGTACTGAGCACCGAGCACCCTGAGTACTGAGCCCCCAGCACCCTGAGTACTGAGCACCCAGCACCCCGAGCACTGAGCACCCAGCACCCCGAGAATGAGCACCCAGCACCCTGAGTACTGAGAACCGAGCACCCTGAGTACTGAGCACCCAGCACCCTGAGTACTGAGCCTCCAGCACCCTGAGTACTGAGCACCCAGCACCCCGAGCACTGAGCACCCAGCACCCCGAGAATGAGCACCCAGCACCCTGAGTACTGAGCACCCAGCACCCTGAGTACTGAGCACTAAGCACCCAGAGCACTGAGCACCCAGCACCCCGAGCACGGAGCACCCAGGACCCCGAGCACTGAGTACTGAGCACCCAGCACCCTGAGTACTGAACACCGAGCTCCCCGAGCATTGAGCACCCTGAGTACTGAGCACCCAGCACCCCGATCACTGAGCACCCAGCACCCTGAGCACTGATCACCCAGCACCCTGAGCACTGAGCACCCAGGACCCTGAGCACTGAGCACCGAGCACCCCGAGCACTGAGCACCCAGCACCCTGAGCACTCAGCACCCAGCACCCCAAGCACTGAGCACCCAGCACCCTGAGCACTGAGCACCCAGCACCCTGAGCACGGAGCACCCTGAGTACTGAGCACCGATCACCCTGAGCACTGAGCACCCAGCACCCTGAGTACTGAGCACCCAGCACATTGAGCACTGAGCTCCAAGCACCCTGAGCACTGAGCACCCAGCACCCTGAGCACTGAGCACCCAGCACCTTGAGTACTGAGCACTGAGCACCCCGAGTACTGAGCACCCAGCACCCCGAGCACTGAGCACCCAGCAACCTGAGTACTGAGAACAGATCACCCTGAGTACTGAGCACCCAGCACCCTGAGTACTGAGCCCCCAGCACCCTGAGTACTGAGCACCCAGCACACTGAGTACTGAGCACCCAGCACCCCGAGCACTGAGCACCCAGCACCCTGTGTACTGAGCACTGAGCACCCTGAGTACTAAGCACCCAGCACCCTGAGTACTGAGCACCCAGGACCCTGAGCACCTAGCACCGAGCACCCCGAGCACTGAGCACCCAGCACCCTGAGCACTCAGCACCCAGCACCCCAAGCACTGAGCACCCAGCACCCTGAGCACTGAGCACCCAGCACGATGAGCACGGAGCACCCTGAGTACTGAGCACCGATCACCCTGAGCACTGAGCACCCAGCACCCTGAGTACTGAGCACCCAGCACATTGAGCACTGAGCTCCAAGCACCCTGAGCACTGAGCACCCAGCACCCTGAGCACTGAGCACCCAGCACCTTGAGTACTGAGCACTGAGCACCCCGAGTACTGAGCACCCAGCACCCCGAGCACTGAGCACCCAGCAACCTGAGTACTGAGAACAGATCACCCTGAGTACTGAGCACCCAGCACCCTGAGTACTGAGCCCCCAGCACCCTGAGTACTGAGCACCCAGCACCCCGAGCACTGAGCACCCAGCACCCCGAGAATGAGCACCGAGCACCCTGAGTACTGAGAACCGAGCACCCTGAGTACTGAGCACCCAGCACCCTGAGTACTGAGCCTCCAGCACCCTGAGTACTGAGCACCCAGCACCCCGAGAATGAGCACCCAGCACCCTGAGTACTGAGCACCCAGCACCCTGAGTACTGAGCACTAAGCACCCAGAGCACTGAGCACCCAGCACCCCGAGCACGGAGTACCCAGGACCCTGAGCACTGAGTACTGAGCACCCAGCACCCTGAGTACTGAGCACCCAGCACCCTGAGTACTGAGCAACCAGCACCCTGAGCACTGAGCACTGAGCACCCAGCACCCTGAGCACTGAGCACTGAGCACCCAGCACCACAGCCCTGAGCACCCAGCACCCCGAGCACTGAGCACCCAGCACCCTGAGCACTGAGCACCCAGCACCCTGAGTACTGAGCACCCTGAGTACTGAGCACTGAGCACCGAGCACCCTGAGTACTGAGCACCTTGAGGACTGAGCACCCAGCACCCTGAGCACTGAGCACCCAGCACCCTGAGTACTGAGCACTGATCACCCTGAGCAATGAGCACCCAGCACCCCGAGCACTGAGCACCCAGGACCCTGAGTACTGAGCACCCAGCACATTGAGCACTGAGCACCGAGCACCCTGAGTACTGAACACCCAGCATCCTCAGCACTGAGCACTGAGCACCCAGCACCCTGAACACTGAGCACTGAGCACCCAGCACCCCGAGCACTGAGGACCCAGCACCCTGAGCACCCAGAACCCTGAGCACTGAGCACCCTGAGCACTGAGCACCCTGAGCACTGAGCACTGAGCACCCAGCTCCCTGAGTACTGAGCACCCAACACTCTGAGCACTGAGCACCCAGCACGCTGAGTACTGAGCACTGAGCACACAGCACCCCGAGCACTGAGCACCCAGCACCCCGAGCACTGAGCACACTGAGCACTGAGCACCCAGAACCCCGAGTACTGAGCACTGAGCACCCTGAGTACTGAGCACCCAGCACCCTGAGCACTGAGAATCCTGAGTACTGAGCACCGAGGACCCTGAGTACTGAGCACCCAGCACCCTGAGCACTGAGCACGGAGCACCCCGAGGACTGAGCACCCAGCACCCTGAGCACTGAGCACCCAGCACCTTGAGTACTGAGCACCGAGCACCCCGAGCACTGAGCACCCAGCACGCTGAATACTGAGCACCCAGCACCCTGAGCACTGAGCACCCAGCACCCCGAGCACTGAGCACCCAGCACCCGGAGCACTGAGCACCCAGCACACTGAGTACTGAGCACCCAACACCCAGAGTACTGAGCACCCAGCACCCTGAGCACTGAGCACCCAGCACCCTGAGTACTGAGCACCCAGCACCCTGAGTACTGAGAACCCAGCACCCTGAGCACTGAGCACTGAGCACCCAGCACCCCGAGCACTGAGCACCCAGCACCCTGAGCACTGAGCACCCAGCCCCCTGAGCACTGAGCACCCAGCCCCCTGAGTACTGAGCACCCAGCACCCTGAGAACTGAGAACCCAGCACCCTGAGCACTGAGCACTGAGCACCCAGCACCCCGAGCACTGAGCACCGAGCACCCTGAGCACTGAGCACCCAGCACCCTGAGCACTGAGCACCCAGCCCCCTGAGTACTGAGCACCCAGCACCATGAGCACTGAGCACCCAGCACCCTGAGCACTGAGCACCCTGAGGACTGAGCACCCAGCACCCTGAGCACTGAGCACCCAGCACCCTGAGTACTGAGCACTGATCTCCCTGAGCACTGAGCACCCAGGACCCCGAGCACTGAGCACCCAGCACCCTGAGTACAGAGCACCCTGAGTACTGAGCACCGATCACCCTGAGCACTGAGCAAGCAGCACCCTGAGTACTGAGCACCCAGCACCCTGAGCACTGAGCACCCAGCACCCTGAGCACTGCGCTCCCAGCACCCTGAGTACCGAGCACCCAGCACCCTGAGTACTGAGTACCCAGCACCCTGAGCACTGAGCACCCAGCACCCTGAGTACTGAGCACCCAGCACCCTGAGTACTGAGCACCCAGCACCACCCTCAGCACTGAGCACCCAGCACCCCGAGCACTGAGCACCCAGCAGCCTGAGCACTGAGCACCCAGCACCCCGAGTACTGAGCACCCAGCACCCCGAGTACTGAGCACCGAGCACCCCGAGCACTGAGCACCCAGCACACTGAGTACTGAGCACCCAGCACCCTGAGTACTGAGCACTGAGCACCCCGAGTACTGAGCACCCAGCACCCCGAGCACTGAGCACCCAGCAACCTGAGTACTGAGAACAGATCACCCTGAGTACTGAGCACCCAGCACCCTGAGTACTGAGCACTGAGCACCCCGAGTACTGAGCACCCAGCACCCCGAGCACTGAGCACTCAGCACCCTGAGTACTGAGCACCGAGCACCCTGAGCACTGAGCACCCAGCACCCTGATCACTGAGCACCCTGAGGACTGAGCACCCAGCACCCTGAGCACTGAGCACCCAGCACCCTGAGTACTGAGCACCGATCACCCTGAGCACTGAGCACCCAGCACCCTGAGTACAGAGCACCCAGCACCCCGAGTACTGAGCACCCAGCACCCTGAGCACTGAGCACCCAGCACCCTGAGTACTGAGCACCGAGCACCCTGAGTACTGAGCACCCAGCACCCTTAGTACTGAGCACCCAGCACCCTGAGCACTGAGCACCCAGCACCCTGAGTACTGAGCACCCAGCACCCTGAGTACTGAGCCCCTAGCACCCTGAGAATGAGCACCCAGCACCATGAGTACTGAGCACCCAGCACCCTGAGTACTGAGCACTAAGCACCCAGAGCACTGAGCACACAGCACCCCAAGCACGGAGCACCCAGGACCCCGAGCACTGAGAACTGTGCACCCAGCACACTGAGTACTGAGCACCGAGCTCCCCGAGCACTGAGCACCCTGAGTACTGAGCACCCAGCACCCCGATCACTGAGCACCCAGCACCCTGAGCACTGAGCACCCAGCACCCTGAGCACTGAGCACCCAGCACCCTGAGTACTGAGCACCCAGCACGCTGAGTACTGAGCACCCAGCACCCCGAGCACTGAGCACCAAGCACCCTGACTACTGACCACTGAGCACCCAGCACCCCGAGCACTGAGCACCCAAGCACCCTGTGTACTGAGCACTGAGCACCCTGAGTACTAAGCACCCAGCACCCTGAGTACTGAGCACCCAGGTCCCTGAGCACTGAGCATCGAGCACCCCGAGCACTGATCACCCAGCACCCTGAGCACTCAGCACCCAGCACCCCGAGCACTGAGCACCCAGCACCCTGAGCACTGAGCACCCAGCACCCTGAGCACGGAGCACCCTGAGGACTGAGCACCCAGCACCCTGAGCACTGAGCACCCAGCACCTTGAGTACTGAGCACCGAGCACCCCGAGCACTAAGCACCCAGCACCCTGAGTACTGAGCACCCAGCACCCTGAGCACTGAGCACCCAGCACCCTGAGCACTGAGCACCCAGCACCCCGAGCACGGAGCACCCAGCACCCTGAGTACTGAGCACACAACACCCAGAGTACTGAGCACCCAGCACCCTGAGCACTGAGCACCCAGCACCCCGTGTACTGAGCACCCAGCACCCTGAGTACTGAGCAACCAGCACCCTGAGCACTGAGCACCCGGAGGACTGAGCATCCAGCACCCTGAGCACTGAGCACCGATCACCCTGAGCACTGAGCACCCAGCACCCCGAGCACTGAGCACCCAGCACCCTGAGTACTGAGCACCCAGCACCCCGAGTACTGAGCACCCAGCACCCTGAGTACTGAGCACCCAGCACCCCGAGCACTGAGCACCCAGCACCCTGAGTACTGAGCACCCTGAGTACTGAGCACTGAGCACCGAGCACCCTGAGTACTGAGCACCCTGAGGACTGAGCTCCCAGCACCCTGAGCACTGAGCACCCAGCACCCTGAGTACTGAGCACAGATCACCCTGAGCACTGAGCACCCAGCACCCCGAGCACTGAGCACTGAGCACCCTGAGTACTGAGCACCCAGCACCCTGAGCACTGAGCACCGAGCACCCTGAGTACTGAACACCCAGCACGCTGAGTACTGAGCACTGAGCACACAGCACCCCGAGCACTGAGCACCCAGCACCCCGAGCACTGAGCACTGAGCACACTGAGCACTGAGCACCCAGAACCCCGAGTACTGAGCACTGAGCACCCTGAGTACTGAGCACCCAGCACCCTGAGCACTGAGAACCCTGAGTACTGAGCACCGAGCACCCTGAGTACTGAGCACCCAGCACCCTGAGCACTGAGCACGGAGCACCCCGAGGACTGAGCACCCAGCACCCTGAGCACTGAGCACCCAGCACCTTGAGTACTGAGCACCGAGCACCCCGAGCACTGAGCACCCAGCACGCTGAATACTGAGCACCCAGCACCCTGAGCACTGAGCACCCAGCACCCCGAGCACTGAGCACCCAGCACCCAGAGCACTGAGCACCCAGCACACTGAGTACTGAGCACCCAACACCCAGAGTACTGAGCACCCAGCACCCTGAGCACTGAGCACCCAGCACCCTGAGTACTGAGCACCCAGCACCCTGAGTACTGAGAACCCAGCACCCTGAGCACTGAGCACTGAGCACCCAACACCCTGAGCACTGAGCACTGAGCACCCAGCACCCCGAGCACTGAGCACCCAGCACCCTGAGCACTGAGCACCCAGCACCCTGAGCACTGAGCACCCAGCCCCCTGAGTACTGAGCACCCAGCACCATGAGTACTGAGCACCCAGCACCCTGAGTACTGAGCACCGAGCACCGCGAGCACTGAGCACCCAGCACCCTGAGCACTGAGCACCCTGAGGACTGAGCACCCAGCACCCTGAGCACCGAGCACCCAGCACCCTGAGTACTGAGCACCGATCTCCCTGAGCACTGAGCACCCAGGACCCCGAGCACTGAGCACCCAGCACCCTGAGCACCGATCACCCTGTGCACTGAGCACCCAGGACCCTGAGTACTGAGCACCCAGCACCACCCTCAGCACTGAGCACCCAGCACCCTGAGCACTGAGCACCCAGCACCCCGAGTACTGAGCACCCAGCACCCCGAGTACTGAGCACCGAGCACCCCGAGCACTGAGCACCCAGCACCCTGAGTACTGAGCTCCCAGCACCCTGAGCACTGAGCACCCAGCAACCTGAGTACTGAGAACAGATCACCCTGAGTACTGAGCACCGAGCACCCTGAGTACTGAGCCCCCAGCACCCTGAGTACTGAGCACCCAGCACCCCGAGCACTGAGCACCCAGCACCCCGAGAATGAGCACCCAGCACCCTGAGTACTGAGAACCGAGCACCCTGAGTACTGAGCACCCAGCACCCTGAGTACTGAGCCTCCAGCACCCTGAGTACTGAGCACCCAGCACCCCGAGCACTGAGCACCCAGCACCCCGAGAATGAGCACCCAGCACCCTGAGTACTGAGCACCCAGCACCCTGAGTACTGAGCACTAAGCACCCAGAGCACTGAGCACCCAGCACCCCGAGCACGGAGCACCCAGGACCCCGAGCACTGAGTACTGAGCACCCAGCACCCTGAGTACTGAGCACCGAGCTCCCCGAGCATTGAGCACCCTGAGTACTGAGCACCCAGCACCCCGATCACTGAGCACCCAGCACCCTGAGCACTGATCACCCAGCACCCTGAGCACTGAGCACCCAGCACCCTGAGTACTGAGCACCCAGCACACTGAGTACTGAGCACCCAGCACCCCGAGCACTGAGCACCCAGCACCCTGTGTACTGAGCACTGAGCACCCTGAGTACTAAGCACCCAGCACCCTGAGTACTGAGCACCCAGGACCCTGAGCACTGAGCACCGAGCACCCCGAGCACTGAGCACCCAGCACCCTGAGCACTCAGCACCCAGCACCCCAAGCACTGAGCACCCAGCACCCTGAGCACTGAGCACCCAGCACCCTGAGCACGGAGCACCCTGAGTACTGAGCACCGATCACCCTGAGCACTGAGCACCCAGCACCCTGAGTACTGAGCACCCAGCACATTGAGCACTGAGCACCAAGCACCCGGAGCACTGAGCACCCAGCACCCTGAGCACTGAGCACCCAGCACCTTGAGTACTGAGCACTGAGCACCCCGAGTACTGAGCACCCAGCACCCCGAGCACTGAGCTCCCAGCAACCTGAGTACTGAGAACAGATCACCCTGAGTACTGAGCACCCAGCTCCCTGAGTACTGAGCCCCCAGCACCCTGAGTACTGAGCACCCAGCACCCAGAGCACTGAGCACCCAGCACCCCGAGAATGAGCACCCAGCAACCTGAGTACTGAGAACCGAGCACCCTGAGTACTGAGCACCCAGCACCCTGAGTACTGAGCCTCCAGCACACTGAGTACTGAGCACCCAGCACCCCGAGCACTGAGCACCCAGCACCCCGAGAATGAGCACCCAGCACCCTGAGTACTGAGCACTAAGCACCCAGAGCACTCAGCACCCAGCACCCCGAGCACGGAGTACCCAGGACCCCGAGCACTGAGTACTGAGCACCCAGCACCCTGAGTACTGAGCACCCAGCACCCTGAGTACTGAGCAACCAGCACCCTGAGCACTGAGCACTGAGCACCCAGCACCCTGAGCACTGAGCACTGAGCACCCAGCACCACAGCCCTGAGCACCCAGCACCCCGAGCACTGAGCACCCAGCACCCTGAGCACTGAGCACCCAGCACCCTGAGTACTGAGCACCCAGCACCCTGAGTACTGAGCACCCAGCACCCTGAGCACTGAGCACCCAGCAACCCGAGCACTGAGCACCCAGCACCCTGAGTACTGAGCACCCAGCACCCCGAGTACTGAGCACCCAGCAACCTGAGTACTGAGCACCCAGCACCCCGAGCACTGAGCACCCAGCACCCTGAGTACTGAGCACCCTGGGTACTGAGCACTGAGCACCGAGCACCCTGAGTACTGAGCACCCTGAGGACTGAGCACCAAGCACCCTTAGCACTGAGCACCCAGCACCCTGAGTACTGAGCACTGATCACCCTGAGCACTGAGCACCCAGGACCCCGAGCACTGAGCACCCAGCACCCTGAGTACTGAGCACCCAGCACATTGAGCACTGAGCACCGAGCACCCTGAGTACTGAACACCCAGCACCCTGAGCACTGAGCACTGAGCACCCAGCACCCTGAACACTGAGCACTGAGCACCCAGCACCCCGAGCACTGAGCACCCAGCACCCTGAGCACCCAGAACCCTGAGCACTGAGCACCCTGAGCACTGAGCACCCTGAGCACTGAGCACTGAGCACCCAGCTCCCTGAATACTGAGCACCCAACACTCTGAGCACTGAGCACCCAGCACGCTGAGTACTGAGCACTGAGCACACAGCACCCCGAGCACTGAGCACCCAGCACCCCGAGCACTGAGCACTGAGCACACTGAGCACTGAGCACCCAGAACCCCGAGTACTGAGCACTGAGCACCCTGAGTACTGAGCACCCAGCACCCTGAGCACTGAGAACCCTGAGTACTGAGCACCGAGCACCCTGAGTACTGAGCACCCAGCACCCTGAGCACTGAGCACGGAGCACCCCGAGGACTGAGCACCCAGCACCCTGAGCACTGAGCATCCAGCACCTTGAGTACTGAGCACCGAGCACCCCGAGCACTGAGCACCCAGCACGCTGAATACTGAGCACCCAGCACCCTGAGCACTGAGCCCCCAGCACCCCGAGCACTGAGCACCCAGCACCCGGAGCACTGAGCACCCAGCACACTGAGTACTGAGCACCCAACACCCAGAGTACTGAGCACCCAGCACCCTGAGCACTGAGCACCCAGCACCCTGAGTACTGAGCACCCAGCACCCTGAGTACTGAGAACCCAGCACCCTGAGCACTGAGCACTGAGCACCCAACACCCTGAGCACTGAGCACTGAGCACCCAGCACCCCGAGCACTGAGCACCCAGCACCCTGAGCACTGAGCACCCAGCACCCTGAGCACTGAGCACCCAGCCCCCTGAGTACTGAGCACCCAGCACCATGAGTACTGAGCACCCAGCACCCCGAGCACGGAGTACCCAGGACCCCGAGCACTGAGTACTGAGCACCCAGCACCCTGAGTACTGAGCACCCAGCACCCTGAGTACTGAGCAACCAGCACCCTGAGCACTGAGCACTGAGCACCCAGCACCCTGAGCACTGAGCACTGAGCACCCAGCAACACAGCCCTGAGCACCCAGCACCCCGAGCACTGAGCACCCAGCACCCTGAGCACTGAGCACCCAGCACCCTGAGTACTGAGCACCCAGCACCCTGAGTACTGAGCACCCAGCACCCTGAGCACTGAGCACCCAGCAACCCGAGCACTGAGCACCCAGCACCCTGAGTACTGAGCACCCAGCACCCCGAGTACTGAGCACCCAGCAACCTGAGTACTGAGCACCCAGCACCCCGAGCACTGAGCACCCAGCACCCTGAGTACTGAGCACCCTGGGTACTGAGCACTGAGCACCGAGCACCCTGAGTACTGAGCACCCTGAGGACTGAGCACCAAGCACCCTGAGCACTGAGCACCCAGCACCCTGAGTACTGAGCACTGATCACCCTGAGCACTGAGCACCCAGGACCCCGAGCACTGAGCACCCAGCACCCTGAGCACCCAGCACCCTGAGCACTGAGCACCCTGAGCACTGAGCACCCTGAGCACTGAGCACTGAGCACCCAGCTCCCTGAGTACTGAGCACCCAACACTCTGAGCACTGAGCACCCAGCACGCTGAGTACTGAGCACTGAGCACACAGCACCCCGAGCACTGAGCACCCAGCACCCCGAGCACTGAGCACTGAGCACACTGAGCACTGAGCACCCAGAACCCCGAGTACTGAGCACTGAGCAGCCTGAGTACTGAGCACCCAGCACCCTGAGCACTGAGAACCCTGAGTACTGAGCACCGAGCACCCTGAGTACTGAGCACCCAGCACCCTGAGCACTGAGCACGGAGCACCCCGAGGACTGAGCACCCAGCACCCTGAGCACTGAGCATCCAGCACCTTGAGTACTGAGCACCGAGCACCCCGAGCACTGAGCACCCAGCACGCTGAATACTGAGCACCCAGCACCCTGAGCACTGAGCACCCAGCACCCCGAGCACTGAGCACCCAGCACCCGGAGCACTGAGCACCCAGCACACTGAGTACTGAGCACCCAACACCCAGAGTACTGAGCACCCAGCACCCTGAGCACTGAGCACCCAGCACCCTGAGTACTGAGCACCCAGCACCCTGAGTACTGAGAACCCAGCACCCTGAGCACTGAGCACTGAGCACCCAACACCCTGAGCACTGAGCCCTGAGCACCCAGCACCCCGAGCACTGAGCACCCAGCACCCTGAGCACTGAGCACCCAGCACCCCGAGCACTGAGCACTGAGCACCCTGAGTACTGAGCACCCAGCACCCTGAGCACTGAGCACCGAGCACCCTGAGTACTGAACACCCAGCACGCTGAGTACTGAGCACTGAGCACACAGCACCCCGAGCACTGAGCACCCAGCACCCCGAGCACTGAGCACTGAGCACACTGAGCACTGAGCACCCAGAACCCCGAGTACTGAGCACTGAGCACCCTGAGTACTGAGCACCCAGCACCCTGAGCACTGAGAACCCTGAGTACTGAGCACCGAGCACCCTGAGTACTGAGCACCCAGCACCCTGAGCACTGAGCACGGAGCACCCCGAGGACTGAGCACCCAGCACCCTGAGCACTGAGCACCCAGCACCTTGAGTACTGAGCACCGAGCACCCCGAGCACTGAGCACCCAGCACGCTGAATACTGAGCACCCAGCACCCTGAGCACTGAGCACCCAGCACCCCGAGCACTGAGCACCCAGCACCCAGAGCACTGAGCACCCAGCACACTGAGTACTGAGCACCCAACACAAAGAGTACTGAGCACCCAGCACCCTGAGCACTGAGCACCCAGCACCCTGAGTACTGAGCACCCAGCACCCTGAGTACTGAGAACCCAGCACCCTGAGCACTGAGCACTGAGCACCCATCACCCTGAGCACTGAGCACTGAGCACCCAGCACCCCGAGCACTGAGCACCCAGCACCCTGAGCACTGAGCACCCAGCACCCTGAGCACTGAGCACCCAGCCCCCTGAGTACTGAGCACCCAGCACCATGAGTACTGAGCACCCAGCACCCTGAGTACTGAGCACCGAGCACCGCGAGCACTGAGCACCCAGCACCCTGAGCACTGAGCACCCTGAGGACTGAGCACCCAGCACCCTGAGCACCGAGCACCCAGCACCCTGAGTACTGAGCACCGATCTCCCTGAGCACTGAGCACCCAGGACCCCGAGCACTGAGCACCCAGCACCCTGAGCACCGATCACCCTGAGCACTGAGCACCCAGCACCCCGAGTACTGAGCACCCAGCACCCCGAGTACTGAGCACCGAGCACCCCGAGCACTGAGCACCCAGCACCCTGAGTACTGAGCTTCCAGCACCCTGAGCACTGAGCACCCAGCAACCTGAGTACTGAGAACAGATCACCCTGAGTACTGAGCACCGAGCACCCTGAGTACTGAGCCCCCAGCACCCTGAGTACTGAGCACCCAGCACCCCGAGCACTGAGCACCCAGCACCCCGAGAATGAGCACCCAGCACCCTGAGTACTGAGAACCGAGCACCCTGAGTACTGAGCACCCAGCACCCTGAGTACTGAGCCTCCAGCACCCTGAGTACTGAGCACCCAGCACCCCGAGCACTGAGCACCCAGCACCCCGAGAATGAGCATCCAGCACCCTGAGTACTGAGCACCCAGCACCCTGAGTACTGAGCACTAAGCACCCAGAGCACTGAGCACCCAGCACCCCGAGCACGGAGCACCCAGGACCCCGAGCACTGAGTACTGAGCACCCAGCACCCTGAGTACTGAGCACCGAGCTCCCCGAGCATTGAGCACCCTGAGTACTGAGCACCCAGCACCCCGATCACTGAGCACCCAGCACCCTGAGCACTGATCACCCAGCACCCTGAGCACTGAGCACCCAGCACCCTGAGTACTGAGCACCCAGCACACTGAGTACTGAGCACCCAGCACCCCGAGCACTGAGCACCCAGCACCCTGTGTTCTGAGCACTGAGCACCCTGAGTACTAAGCACCCAGCACCCTGAGTACTGAGCACCCAGGACCCTGAGCACTGAGCACCGAGCACCCCGAGCACTGAGCACCCAGCACCCTGAGCACTCAGCACCCAGCACCCCAAGCACTGAGCACCCAGCACCCTGAGCACTGAGCACCCAGCACCCTGAGCACGGAGCACCCTGAGTACTGAGCACCGATCACCCTGAGCACTGAGCACCCAGCACCCTGAGTACTGAGCACCCAGAACATTGAGCACTGAGCACCAAGCACCCGGAGCACTGAGCACCCAGCACCCTGAGCACTGAGCACCCAGCACCTTGAGTACTGAGCACTGAGCACCCCGAGTACTGAGCACCCAGCACCCCGAGCACTGAGCTCCCAGCAACCTGAGTACTGAGAACAGATCACCCTGAGTACTGAGCACCCAGCACCCTGAGTACTGAGCCCCCAGCACCCTGAGTACTGAGCACCCAGCACCCAGAGCACTGAGCACCCAGCACCCCGAGAATGAGCACCCAGCAACCTGAGTACTGAGAACCGAGCACCCTGAGTACTGAGCACCCAGCACCCTGAGTACTGAGCCTCCAGCACCCTGAGTACTGAGCACCCAGCACCCCGAGCACTGAGCACCCAGCACCCCGAGAATGAGCACCCAGCTCCCTGAGTACTGAGCACTAAGCACCCAGAGCACTCAGCACCCAGCACCCCGAGCACGGAGTACCCAGGACCCCGAGCACTGAGTACTGAGCACCCAGCACCCTGAGTACTGAGCACCCAGCACCCTGAGTACTGAGCAACCAGCACCCTGAGCACTGAGCACTGAGCACCCAGCACCCTGAGCACTGAGCACTGAGCACCCAGCACCACAGCCCTGAGCACCCAGCACCCCGAGCACTGAGCACCCAGCACCCTGAGCAATGAGCACCCAGCACCCTGAGTACTGAGCACCCAGCACCCTGAGTACTAAGCACCCAGCACCCTGAGCACTGAGCACCCAGCAACCCGAGCACTGAGCACCCAGCACCCTGAGTACTGAGCACCCAGCACCCCGAGTACTGAGCACCCAGCAACCTGAGTACTGAGCACCCAGCACCCCGAGCACTGAGCACCCAGCACCCTGAGTACTGAGCACCCTGGGTACTGAGCACTGAGCACCGAGCACCCTGAGTACTGAGCACCCTGAGGACTGAGCACCAAGCACCCTGAGCACTGAGCACCCAGCACCCTGAGTACTGAGCACTGATCACCCTGAGCACTGAGCACCCAGGACCCCGAGCACTGAGCACCCAGCACCCTGAGTACTGAGCACCCAGCACATTGAGCACTGAGCACCGAGCACCCTGAGTACTGAACACCCAGCACCCTGAGCACTGAGCACTGAGCACCCAGCACCCTGAACACTGAGCACTGAGCACCCAGCACCCCGAGCACTGAGCACCCAGCACCCTGAGCACCCAGAACCCTGAGCACTGAGCACCCTGAGCACTGAGCACCCTGAGCACTGAGCACTGAGCACCCAGCTCCCTGAGTACTGAGCACCCAACACTCTGAGCACTGAGCACCCAGCACGCTGAGTACTGAGCACTGAGCACACAGCACCCCGAGCACTGAGCACCCAGCACCCCGAGCACTGAGCACTGAGCACACTGAGCACTGAGCACCCAGAACCCCGAGTACTGAGCACTGAGCACCCTGAGTACTGAGCACCCAGCACCCTGAGCACTGAGAACCCTGAGTACTGAGCACCGAGCACCCTGAGTACTGAGCACCCAGCACCCTGAGCACTGAGCACGGAGCACCCCGAGGACTGAGCACCCAGCACCCTGAGCACTGAGCATCCAGCACCTTGAGTACTGAGCACCGAGCACCCCGAGCACTGAGCACCCAGCACGCTGAATACTGAGCACCCAGCACCCTGAGCACTGAGCACCCAGCACCCCGAGCACTGAGCACCCAGCACCCGGAGCACTGAGCACCCAGCACACTGAGTACTGAGCACCCAACACCCAGAGTACTGAGCACCCAGCACCCTGAGCACTGAGCACCCAGCATCCTGAGTACTGAGCACCCAGCACCCTGAGTACTGAGAACCCAGCACCCTGAGCACTGAGCACTGAGCACCCAACACCCTGAGCACTGAGCACTGAGCACCCAGCACCCCGAGCACTGAGCACCCAGCACCCTGAGCACTGAGCACCCAGCACCCTGAGCACTGAGCACCCAGCCCCCTGAGTACTGAGCACCCAGCACCATGAGTACTGAGCACCCAGCACCCTGAGTACTGAGCACCGAGCACCGCGAGCACTGAGCACCCAGCACCCTGAGCACTGAGCACCCTGAGGACTGAGCACCCAGCACCCTGAGCACTGAGCACCCAGCACCCTGAGTACTGAGCACCGATCTCCCTGAGCACTGAGCACCCAGGACCCCGAGCACTGAGCACCCAGCACCCTGAGTACAGAGCACCCTGAGTACTGAGCACCGATCACCCTGAGCACTGAGCACCCAGCACCCTGAGTACTGAGCACCCAGCACCCTGAGCACTGAGCACCCAGCACCCTGAGCACTGAGCTCCCAGCACCCTGATTACCGAGCACCCAGCACCCTGAGTACTGAGTACCCAGCACCCTGAGCACTGAGCACCCAACACCCTGAGTACTGAGCACCCAGCACCCTGAGTACTGAGCACCCAGCACCACCCTCAGCACTGAGCACCCAGCACCCCGAGCACTGAGCACCCAGCACCCTGAGCACTGAGCACCCAGCACCCCGAGTACTGAGCACCCAGCACCCCGAGTACTGAGCACCGAGCACCCCGAGCACTGAGCACCCAGCACACTGAGTACTGAGCACCCAGCACCCTGAGTACTGAGCACTGAGCACCCCGAGTACTGAGCACCCAGCACCCCGAGCACTGAGCACCCAGCAAACTGAGTACTGAGAACAGATCACCCTG
This sequence comes from Microtus oregoni, assembly GCF_018167655.1. Classification (NCBI taxonomy): domain Eukaryota; kingdom Metazoa; phylum Chordata; class Mammalia; order Rodentia; family Cricetidae; genus Microtus; species Microtus oregoni. Next base: position 56,947 of record NW_024543428.1, read on the forward strand.
AGTACTGAGCACCCAGCACCCTGAGTACTGAGCACTGAGCACCCCGAGTACTGAGCACCCAGCACCCCGAGCACTGAGCACTCAGCACCCTGAGTACTGAGCACCGAGCACCCTGAGCACTGAGCACCCAGCACCCTGATCACTGAGCACCCTGAGGACTGAGCACCCAGCACCCTGAGCACTGAGCACCCAGCACCCTGAGTACTGAGCACCGATCACCCTGAGCACTGAGCACCCAGCACCCTGAGTACAGAGCACCCAGCATCCCGAGTACTGAGCACCCAACACCCTGAGCACTGAGCACTGAGCACCCAGCACCCCGAGCACTGAGCCTCCAGCACCCTGAGTACTGAGCACCCAGCACCCCGAGCACTGAGCACCCAGCACCCCGAGAATGAGCACCCAGCACCCTTAGTACTGAGCACCCAGCACCCTGAGTACTGAGCACTAAGCACCCAGAGCACTGAGCACCCAGCACCCCGAGCACGGAGTACCCAGGACCCCGAGCACTGAGTACTGAGCACCCAGCACCCTGAGTACTGAGCACCCAGCACCCTGAGTACTGAGCAACCAGCACCCTGAGCACTGAGCACTGAGCACCCAGCACCCTGAGCACTGAGCACTGAGCACCCAGCACCACAGCCCTGAGCACCCAGCACCCCGAGCACTGAGCACCCAGCACCCTGAGCACTGAGCACCCAGCACCCTGAGTACTGAGCACCCAGCACCCTGAGTACTGAGCACCCAGCACCCTGAGCACTGAGCACCCAGCAACCCGAGCACTGAGCACCCAGCACCCTGAGTACTGAGCACCCAGCACCCCGAGTACTGAGCACCCAGCAACCTGAGTACTGAGCACCCAGCACCCCGAGCACTGAGCACCCAGCACCCTGAGTACTGAACACCCTGAGCACTGAGCACTGAGCACCCAGCACCCTGAGTACTGAGCACTGATCACCCTGAGCACTGAGCACCCAGGACCCCGAGCACTGAGCACCCAGCACCCTGAGCACCCAGCACCCTGAGCACTGAGCACCCTGAGCACTGAGCACCCTGAGCACTGAGCACTGAGCACCCAGCTCCCTGAGTACTGAGCACCCAACACTCTGAGCACTGAGCACCCAGCACGCTGAGTACTGAGCACTGAGCACACAGCACCCCGAGCACTGAGCACCCAGCACCCCGAGCACTGAGCACTGAGCACACTGAGCACTGAGCACCCAGAACCCCGAGTACTGAGCACTGAGCAGCCTGAGTACTGAGCACCCAGCACCCTGAGCACTGAGAACCCTGAGTACTGAGCACCGAGCACCCTGAGTACTGAGCACCCAGCACCCTGAGCACTGAGCACGGAGCACCCCGAGGGCTGAGCACCCAGCACCCTGAGCACTGAGCATCCAGCACCTTGAGTACTGAGCACCGAGCACCCCGAGCACTGAGCACCCAGCACGCTGAATACTGAGCACCCAGCACCCTGAGCACTGAGCACCCAGCACCCCGAGCACTGAGCACCCAGCACCCGGAGCACTGAGCACCCAGCACACTGAGTACTGAGCACCCAACACCCAGAGTACTGAGCACCCAGCACCCTGAGCACTGAGCACCCAGCACCCTGAGTACTGAGCACCCAGCACCCTGAGTACTGAGAACCCAGCACCCTGAGCACTGAGCACTGAGCACCCAACACCCTGAGCACTGAGCCCTGAGCACCCAGCACCCCGAGCACTGAGCACCCAGCACCCTGAGCACTGAGCACCCAGCCCCCTGAGTACTGAGCACCCAGCACCATGAGTACTGAGCACCCAGCACCCTGAGTACTGAGCACCGAGCACCGCGAGCACTGAGCACCCAGCACCCTGAGCACTGAGCACCCTGAGGACTGAGCACCCAGCACCCTGAGCACTGAGCACCCAGCACCCTGAGTACTGAGCACCGATCTCCCTGAGCACTGAGCTCCCAGGACCCCGAGCACTGAGCACCCAGCACCCTGAGTACAGAGCACCCGGAGTACTGAGCACCGATCACCCTGAGCACTGAGCACCCAGCACCCTGAGTACTGAGCACCCAGCACGCTGAGCACTGAGCACCCAGCACCCTGAGCACTGAGCTCCCAGCACCCTGATTACCGAGCACCCAGCACCCTGAGTACTGAGTACCCAGCACCCTGAGCACTGAGCACCCAGCACCCTGAGTACTGAGCACCCAGCACCCTGAGTACTGAGCACCCAGCACCACCCTCAGCACTGAGCACCCAGCACCCCGAGCACTGAGCACCCAGCACCCTGAGCACTGAGCACCCAGCACCCCGAGTACTGAGCACCCAGCACCCCGAGTACTGAGCACCGAGCACCCCGAGCACTGAGCACCCAGCACACTGAGTACTGAGCACCCAGCACCCTGAGTACTGAGCACTGAGCACCCCGAGTACTGAGCACCGAGCACCCCGAGCACTGAGCACCCAGCAAACTGAGTACTGAGAACAGATCACCCTGAGTACTGAGCACCCAGCACCCTGAGTACTGAGCACTGAGCTCCCCGAGTACTGAGCACGCAGCACCCCGAGCACTGAGCACTCAGCACCCTGAGTACTGAGCACCGAGCACCCTGAGCACTGAGCACCCAGCACCCTGATCACTGAGCACCCTGAGGACTGAGCACCCAGCACCCTGAGCACTGAGCACCCAGCACCCTGAGTACTGAGCACCGATCACCCTGAGCACTGAGCACCCAGCACCCTGAGTACAGAGCACCCAGCACCCCGAGTACTGAGCACCCAACACCCTGAGCACTGAGCACTGAGCACCCAGCACCCCGAGCACTGAGCACCCAGCACCCTGAGTACTGAGCACACAGCACCCCGAGCACTGAGCACCCAGTACCCCGAGAATGAGCACCCAGCACCCTGAGTACTGAGCACCCAGCACCCTGAGTACTGAGCACTAAGCACCCAGAGCACTGAGCACCCAGCACCCCGAGCACGGAGTACCCAGGACCCCGAGCACTGAGTACTGAGCACCCGGCACCCTGAGTACTGAGCACCCAGCACCCTGAGTACTGAGCAACCAGCACCCTGAGCACTGAGCACTGAGCACCCAGCACCCTGAGCACTGAGCACTGAGCACCCAGCACCACAGCCCTGAGCACCCAGCACCCCGAGCACTGAGCACCCAGCACCCTGAGCACTGAGCACCCAGCACCCTGAGTACTGAGCACCCAGCACCCTGAGTACTGAGCACCCAGCACCCTGAGCACTGAGCACCCAGCAACCCGAGCACTGAGCACCCAGCACCCTGAGTACTGAGCACCCAGCACCCCGAGTACTGAGCACCCAGCACCCTGAGTACTGAGCACCCTGAGTACTGAGCACTGAGCACCGAGCACCCTGAGTACTGAGCACCCAGCACCCCGAGCACTGAGCACCCAGCACCCTGAGTACTGAGCACCCAGCACCCCGAGTACTGAGCACCCAGCACCCTGAGTACTGAGCACCCTGAGTACTGAGCACTGAGCACCCAGCACCCTGAGTACTGAGCACCCAGCACCCCGAGCACTGAGCACCCAGCACCCTGAGTACTGAGCACCCTGAGTACTGAGCACTGAGCACCGAGCACCCTGAGTACTGAGCACCCTGAGGACTGAGCACCCAGCACCCTGAGCACTGAGCACCCAGCACCCTGAGTACTGAGCACTGATCACCCTGAGCACTGAGCACCCAGGACCCCGAGCACTGAGCACCCAGCACCCTGAGTACTGAGCACCCAGCACATTGAGCACTGAGCACCGAGCACCCTGAGTACTGAACACCCAGCACCCTGAGCACTGAGCACTGAGCACCCAGCACCCTGAACACTGAGCACTGAGCACCCAGCACCCCGAGCACTGAGCACCCAGCACCCTGAGCACCCAGCACCCTGAGCACTGAGCACCCTGAGCACTGAGCACCCTGAGCACTGAGCACTGAGCACCCAGCTCCCTGAGTACTGAGCACCCAACACTCTGAGCACTGAGCACCCAGCACGCTGAGTACTGAGCACTGAGCACACAGCACCCCGAGCACTGAGCACCCAGCACCCCGAGCACTGAGCACTGAGCACACTGAGCACTGAGCACCCAGAACCCCGAGTACTGAGCACTGAGCACCCTGAGTACTGAGCACCCAGCACCCTGAGCACTGAGAACCCTGAGTACTGAGCACCGAGCACCCTGAGTACTGAGCACCCAGCACCCTGAGCACTGAGCACGGAGCAGCCCGAGGACTGAGCACCCAGCACCCTGAGCACTGAGCACCCAGCACCTTGAGTACTGAGCACCGAGCACCCCGAGCACTGAGCACCCAGCACGCTGAATACTGAGCACCCAGCACCCTGAGCACTGAGCACCCAGCACCCCGAGCACTGAGCACCCAGCACCCGGAGCACTGAGCACCCAGCACACTGAGTACTGAGCACCCAACACCCAGAGTACTGAGCACCCAGCACCCTGAGCACTGAGCACCCAGCACCCTGAGTACTGAGCACCCAGCACCCTGAGTACTGAGAACCCAGCACCCTGAGCACTGAGCACTGAGCACCCAACACCCTGAGCACTGAGCACTGAGCACCCAGCACCCCGAGCACTGAGCACCCAGCACCCTGAGCACTGAGCACCCAGCACCCTGAGCACTGAGCACCCAGCCCCCTGAGTACTGAGCACCCAGCACCATGAGTACTGAGCACCCAGCACCCTGAGTACTGAGCACCGAGCACCGCGAGCACTGAGCACCCAGCACCCTGAGCACTGAGCACCCTGAGGACTGAGCACCCAGCACCCTGAGGACTGAGCACCCAGCACCCTGAGTACTGAGCACCGATCTCCCTGAGCACTGAGCACCCAGGACCCCGAGCACTGAGCACCCAGCACCCTGAGTACAGAGCACCCTGAGTACTGAGCACCGATCACCCTGAGCACTGTGCACCCAGCACCCTGAGTACTGAGCACCCAGCACCCTGAGCACTGAGCACCCAGCACCCTGAGCACTGAGCTCCCAGCACCCTGAGTACCGAGCACCCAGCACCCTGAGTACTGAGTACCCAGCACCCTGAGCACTGAGCACCCAGCACCCTGAGTACTGAGCACCCAGCACCCTGAGTACTGAGCACCCAGCACCACCCTCAGAACTGAGCACCCAGCACCCCGAGCACTGAGCACCCAGCACCCTGAGCACTGAGCACCCAGCACCCCGAGTACTGAGCACCCAGCACACCGAGTACTGAGCACCGAGCACCCCGAGCACTGAGCACCCAGCACACTGAGTACTGAGCACCCAGCACCCTGAGTATTGAGCACTGAGCACCCCGAGTACTGAGCACCCAGCACCCCGAGCACTGAGCACCCAGCAACCTGAGTACTGAGAACAGATCACCCTGAGTACTGAGCACCCAGCACCCTGAGTACTGAGCACTGAGCACCCCGAGTACTGAGCACCCAGCACCCCGAGCACTGAGCACTCAGCACCCTGAGTACTGAGCACCGAGCACCCTGAGCACTGAGCACCCAGCACCCTGATCACTGAGCACCCTGAGGACTGAGCACCCAGCACCCTGAGCACTGAGCACCCAGCACCCTGAGTACTGAGCACCGATCACCCTGAGCACTGAGCACCCAGCACCCTGAGTACAGAGCACCCAGCACCCCGAGTACTGAGCACCCAGCACCCTGAGCACTGAGCACCCAGCACCCTGAGTACTGAGCACCCTGAGTACTGAGCACCGATCACCCTGAGCACTGAGCACCCAGCACCCTGAGTACTGAGCACCCAGCACCCTGAGCACTGAGCACCCAGCACCCTGAGCACTGAGCACCCAGCACCCTGAGTACTGAGCACCCAGCACCCTGAGTACTGAGTACCCAGCACCCTGAGCACTGAGCACCCAGCACCCTGAGTACTGAGCACCGAGCACCCTGAGTACTGAGCACCCAGCACCCTTACTACTGAGCACCCAGCACCCTGAGCACTGAGCACCCAGCACCCTGAGTACTGAGCACCCAGCACCCTGAGTACTGAGCCGCTAGCACCCTGAGAATGAGCACCCAGCACCCTGAGTACAGAGCACCCAGCACCCTGAGTATTGAGCACTAAGCACCCAGAGCACTGAGCACACAGCACCCCAAGCACGGAGCACCCAGGACCCCGAGCACTGAGAACTGAGCACCCAGCACACTGAGTACTGAGCACCGAGCTCCCCGAGCACTGAGCACCCTGAGTACTGAGCACCCAGCACACCGATCACTGAGCACCCAGCACCCTGAGCACTGAGCACCCAGCACCCTGAGCACTGAGCACCCAGCACCCTGAGTACTGAGCACCCAGCACGCTGAGTACTCAGCACCCAGCACCCCGAGCACTGAGCACCAAGCACCCTGACTACTGACCACTGAGCACCCAGCACCCCGAGCACTGAGCACCCAGCACCCTGTGTACTGAGCACTGAGCACCCTGAGTACTAAGCACCCAGCACCCTGAGTACTGAACACCCAGGACCCTGAGCACTGAGCACCGAGCACCCCGAGCACTGATCACCCAGCACCCTGAGCACTCAGCACCCAGCACCCCGAGCACTGAGCACCCAGCACCCTGAGCACTGAGCACCCAGCACCCTGAGCACGGAGCACCCCGAGGACTGAGCACCCAGCACCCTGAGCACTGAGCACCCAGCACCTTGAGTACTGAGCACCGAGCACCCCGAGCACTAAGCACCCAGCACCCTGAGTACTGAGCACCCAGCACCCTGAGCACTGAGCACCCAGCACCCTGAGCACTGAGCACCCACCACCCCGAGCACGGAGCACCCAGCACCCTGAGTACTGAGCACACAACACCCAGAGTACTGAGCACCCAGCACCCTGAGCACTGAGCACCCAGCACCCCGTGTACTGAGCACCCAGCACCCTGAGTACTGAGCAACCAGCACCCTGAGCACTGAGCACCCGGAGGACTGAGCATCCAGCACCCTGAGCACTGAGCACCGATCACCCTGAGCACTGAGCACCCAGCACCCCGAGCACTGAGCACCCAGCACCCTGAGTACTGAGCACCCAGCACCCCGAGTACTGAGCACCCAGCACCCTGAGTACTGAGCACCCAGCACCCCGAGCACTGAGCACCCAGCACCCTGAGTACTGAGCACCCTGAGTACTGAGCACTGAGCACCGAGCACCCTGAGTACTGAGCAGCCTGAGGACTGAGCACCCAGCACCCTGAGCACTGAGCACCCAGCACCCTGAGTACTGAGCACAGATCACCCTGAGCACTGAGCACCCAGCACCCCGAGCACTGAGCACTGAGCACCCTGAGTACTGAGCACCCAGCACCCTGAGCACTGATCACCGAGCACCCTGAGTACTGAACACCCAGCACGCTGAGTACTGAGCACTGAGCACACAGCACCCCGAGCACTGAGCACCCAGCACCCCGAGCACTGAGCACTGAGCACACTGAGCACTGAGCACCCAGAACCCCGAGTACTGAGCACTGAGCACCCTGAGTACTGAGCACCCAGCACCCTGAGCACTGAGAACCCTGAGTACTGAGCACCGAGCACCCTGAGTACTGAGCACCCAGCACCCTGAGCACTGAGCACGGAGCACCCCGAGGACTGAGCACCCAGCACCCTGAGCACTGAGCACCCAGCACCTTGAGTACTGAGCACCGAGCACCCCGAGCACTGAGCACCCAGCACGCTGAATACTGAGCACCCAGCACCCTGAGCACTGAGCACCCAGCACCCCGAGCACTGAGCACCCAGCACCCAGAGCACTGAGCACCCAGCACACTGAGTACTGAGCACCCAACACCCAGAGTACTGAGCACCCAGCACCCTTAGCACTGAGCACCCAGCACCCTGAGTACTGAGCACCCAGCACCCTGAGCACTGAGCACCCAGCACCCTGAGCACTGAGCACCCAGCACCCTGAGTACTGAGCACCCAGCACCCTGAGCACTGAGCACCCAGCACCCTGAGCACTGAGCACCCAGCACCCTGAGTACTGAGCACCCAGCACCCTGAGTACTGAGTACCCAGCACCCTGAGCACTGAGCACCCAGCACCCTGAGTACTGAGCCCCTAGCACCCTGAGAATGAGCACCCACCACCCTGAGTACAGAGCACCCAGCACCCTGAGTACTGAGCACTAAGCACCCAGAGCACTGAGCACACAGCACCCCAAGCACGGAGCACCCAGGACCCCGAGCACTGAGAACTGAGCACCCAGCACACTGAGTACTGAGCACCGAGCTCCCCGAGCACTGAGCACCCTGAGTACTGAGCACCCAGCACACCGATCACTGAGCACCCAGCACCCTGAGCACTGAGCACCCAGCACCCTGAGCACTGAGCACCCAGCACCCTGAGGACTGAGCACCCAGCACGCTGAGTACTCAGCACCCAGCACCCCGAGCACTGAGCACCAAGCACCCTGACTACTGACCACTGAGCACCCAGCACCCCGAGCACTGAGCACCCAGCACCCTGTGTACTGAGCACTGAGCACCCTGAGTACTAAGCACCCAGCACCCTGAGTACTGAACACCCAGGACCCTGAGCACTGAGCACGGAGCACCCCGAGCACTGATCACCCAGCACCCTGAGCACTCAGCACCCAGCACCCCGAGCACTGAGCACCCAGCACCCTGAGCACTGAGCACCCAGCACCCTGAGCACGGAGCACCCCGAGGACTGAGCACCCAGCACCCTGAGCACTGAGCACCCAGCACCTTGAGTACTGAGCACCGAGCACCCCGAGCACTAAGCACCCAGCACCCTGAGTACTGAGCACCCAGCACCCTGAGCACTGAGCACCCAGCACCCTGAGCACTGAGCACCCACCACCCCGAGCACGGAGCACCCAGCACCCTGAGTACTGAGCACACAACACCCAGAGTACTGAGCACCCAGCACCCTGAGCACTGAGCACCCAGCACCCCGTGTACTGAGCACCCAGCACCCTGAGTACTGAGCAACCAGCACCCTGAGCACTGAGCACCCGGAGGACTGAGCATCCAGCACCCTGAGCACAGAGCACCGATCACCCTGAGCACTGAGCACCCAGCACCCCGAGCACTGAGCACCCAGCACCCTGAGTACTGAGCACCCAGCACCCCGAGTACTGAGCACCCAGCACCCTGAGTACTGAGCACCCAGCACCCCGAGCACTGAGCACCCAGCACCCTGAGTACTGAGCACCCTGAGTACTGAGCACTGAGCACCGAGCACCCTGAGTACTGAGCAGCCTGAGGACTGAGCACCCAGCACCCTGAGCACTGAGCACCCAGCACCCTGAGTACTGAGCACAGATCACCCTGAGCACTGAGCACCCAGCACCCCGAGCACTGAGCACTGAGCACCCTGAGTACTGAGCACCCAGCACCCTGAGCACTGATCACCGAGCACCCTGAGTACTGAACACCCAGCACGCTGAGTACTGAGCACTGAGCACACAGCACCCCGAGCACTGAGCACCCAGCACCCCGAGCACTGAGCACTGAGCACACTGAGCACTGAGCACCCAGAACCCCGAGTACTGAGCACTGAGCACCCTGAGTACTGAGCACCCAGCACCCTGAGCACTGAGAACCCTGAGTACTGAGCACCGAGCACCCTGAGTACTGAGCACCCAGCACCCTGAGCACTGAGCACGGAGCACCCCGAGGACTGAGCACCCAGCACCCTGAGCACTGAGCACCCAGCACCTTGAGTACTGAGCACCGAGCACCCCGAGCACTGAGCACCCAGCACGCTGAATACTGAGCACCCAGCACCCTGAGCACTGAGCACCCAGCACCCAGAGCACTGAGCACCCAGCACCCAGAGCACTGAGCACCCAGCACACTGAGTACTGAGCACCCAACACCCAGAGTACTGAGCAACCAGCACCCTGAGCACTGAGCACCCAGCACCCTGAGTACTGAGCACCCAGCACCCTGAGCACTGAGCACCCAGCACCCTGAGCACTGAGCACCCAGCACCCTGAGTACTGAGCACCCAGCACCCTGAGCACTGAGCACCCAGCACCCTGAGCACTGAGCACCCAGCACCCTGAGTACTGAGCACCCAGCACCCTGAGCACTGAGCACCCAGCACCCTGAGCACGGAGCACCCCGAGGACTGAGCACCCAGCACCCTGAGCACTGAGCACCCAGCACCTTGAGTACTGAGCACCGAGCACCCCGAGCACTAAGCACCCAGCACCCTGAGTACTGAGCACCCAGCACCCTGAGCACTGAGCACCCAGCACCCTGAGCACTGAGCACCCACCACCCCGAGCACGGAGCACCCAGCACCCTGAGTACTGAGCACACAACACCCAGAGTACTGAGCACCCAGCACCCTGAGCACTGAGCACCCAGCACCCCGTGTACTGAGCACCCAGCACCCTGAGTACTGAGCAACCAGCACCCTGAGCACTGAGCACCCGGAGGACTGAGCATCCAGCACCCTGAGCACAGAGCACCGATCACCCTGAGCACTGAGCACCCAGCACCCTGAGCACTGAGCACCCAGCACCCTGAGTACTGAGCACCCAGCACCCCGAGTACTGAGCACCCAGCACCCTGAGTACTGAGCACCCAGCACCCCGAGCACTGAGCACCCAGCACCCTGAGTACTGAGCACCCTGAGTACTGAGCACTGAGCACCGAGCACCCTGAGTACTGAGCAGCCTGAGGACTGAGCACCCAGCACCCTGAGCACTGAGCACCCAGCACCCTGAGTACTGAGCACAGATCACCCTGAGCACTGAGCACCCAGCACCCCGAGCACTGAGCACTGAGCACCCTGAGTACTGAGCACCCAGCACCCTGAGCACTGATCACCGAGCACCCTGAGTACTGAACACCCAGCACGCTGAGTACTGAGCACTGAGCACACAGCACCCCGAGCACTGAGCACCCAGCACCCCGAGCACTGAGCACTGAGCACACTGAGCACTGAGCACCCAGAACCCCGAGTACTGAGCACTGAGCACCCTGAGTACTGAGCACCCAGCACCCTGAGCACTGAGAACCCTGAGTACTGAGCACCGAGCACCCTGAGTACTGAGCACCCAGCACCCTGAGCACTGAGCACGGAGCACCCCGAGGACTGAGCACCCAGCACCCTGAGCACTGAGCACCCAGCACCTTGAGTACTGAGCACCGAGCACCCCGAGCACTGAGCACCCAGCACGCTGAATACTGAGCACCCAGCACCCTGAGCACTGAGCACCCAGCACCCCGAGCACTGAGCACCCAGCACCCAGAGCACTGAGCACCCAGCACACTGAGTACTGAGCACCCAACACCCAGAGTACTGAGCACCCAGCACCCTGAGCACTGAGCACCCAGCACCCTGAGTACTGAGCACCCAGCACCCTGAGCACTGAGCACCCAGCACCCTGAGTACTGAGCACCCAGCACCCCGAGTACTGAGCACCCAGCACCCTGAGTACTGAGCACCCAGCACCCCGAGCACTGAGCACCCAGCACCCTGAGTACTGAGCACCCAGCACCCCGAGCACTGAGCACCCAGCACCCTGAGTACTGAGCACCCTGAGTACTGAGCACTGAGCACCGAGCACCCTGAGTACTGAGCAGCCTGAGGACTGAGCACCCAGCACCCTGAGCACTGAGCACCCAGCACCCTGAGTACTGAGCACAGATCACCCTGAGCACTGAGCACCCAGCACCCCGAGCACTGAGCACTGAGCACCCTGAGTACTGAGCACCCAGCACCCTGAGCACTGATCACCGAGCACCCTGAGTACTGAACACCCAGCACGCTGAGTACTGAGCACTGAGCACACAGCACCCCGAGCACTGAGCACCCAGCACCCCGAGCACTGAGCACTGAGCACACTGAGCACTGAGCACCCAGAACCCCGAGTACTGAGCACTGAGCACCCTGAGTACTGAGCACCCAGCACCCCGTGTACTGAGCACCCAGCACCCTGAGTACTGAGCAACCAGCACCCTGAGCACTGAGCACCCGGAGGACTGAGCATCCAGCACCCTGAGCACAGAGCACCGATCACCCTGAGCACTGAGCACCCAGCACCCCGAGCACTGAGCACCCAGCACCCTGAGTACTGAGCACCCAGCACCCCGAGTACTGAGCACCCAGCACCCTGAGTACTGAGCACCCAGCACCCCGAGCACTGAGCACCCAGCACCCTGAGTACTGAGCACCCTGAGTACTGAGCACTGAGCACCGAGCACCCTGAGTACTGAGCAGCCTGAGGACTGAGCACCCAGCACCCTGAGCACTGAGCACCCAGCACCCTGAGTACTGAGCACAGATCACCCTGAGCACTGAGCACCCAGCACCCCGAGCACTGAGCACTGAGCACCCTGAGTACTGAGCACCCAGCACCCTGAGCACTGATCACCGAGCACCCTGAGTACTGAACACCCAGCACGCTGAGTACTGAGCACTGAGCACACAGCACCCCGAGCACTGAGCACCCAGCACCCCGAGCACTGAGCACTGAGCACACTGAGCACTGAGCACCCAGAACCCCGAGTACTGAGCACTGAGCACCCTGAGTACTGAGCACCCAGCACCCCGTGTACTGAGCACCCAGCACCCTGAGTACTGAGCAACCAGCACCCTGAGCACTGAGCACCCGGAGGACTGAGCATCCAGCACCCTGAGCACAGAGCACCGATCACCCTGAGCACTGAGCACCCAGCACCCCGAGCACTGAGCACCCAGCACCCTGAGTACTGAGCACCCAGCACCCCGAGTACTGAGCACCCAGCACCCTGAGTACTGAGCACCCAGCACCCCGAGCACTGAGCACCCAGCACCCTGAGTACTGAGCACCCTGAGTACTGAGCACTGAGCACCGAGCACCCTGAGTACTGAGCAGCCTGAGGACTGAGCACCCAGCACCCTGAGCACTGAGCACCCAGCACCCTGAGTACTGAGCACAGATCACCCTGAGCACTGAGCACCCAGCACCCCGAGCACTGAGCACTGAGCACCCTGAGTACTGAGCACCCAGCACCCTGAGCACTGATCACCGAGCACCCTGAGTACTGAACACCCAGCACGCTGAGTACTGAGCACTGAGCACACAGCACCCCGAGCACTGAGCACCCAGCACCCCGAGCACTGAGCACTGAGCACACTGAGCACTGAGCACCCAGAACCCCGAGTACTGAGCACTGAGCACCCTGAGTACTGAGCACCCAGCACCCCGTGTACTGAGCACCCAGCACCCTGAGTACTGAGCAACCAGCACCCTGAGCACTGAGCACCCGGAGGACTGAGCATCCAGCACCCTGAGCACAGAGCACCGATCACCCTGAGCACTGAGCACCCAGCACCCCGAGCACTGAGCACCCAGCACCCTGAGTACTGAGCACCCAGCACCCCGAGTACTGAGCACCCAGCACCCTGAGTACTGAGCACCCAGCACCCCGAGCACTGAGCACCCAGCACCCTGAGTACTGAGCACCCTGAGTACTGAGCACTGAGCACCGAGCACCCTGAGTACTGAGCAGCCTGAGGACTGAGCACCCAGCACCCTGAGCACTGAGCACCCAGCACCCTGAGTACTGAGCACAGATCACCCTGAGCACTGAGCACCCAGCACCCCGAGCACTGAGCACTGAGCACCCTGAGTACTGAGCACCCAGCACCCTGAGCACTGATCACCGAGCACCCTGAGTACTGAACACCCAGCACGCTGAGTACTGAGCACTGAGCACACAGCACCCCGAGCACTGAGCACCCAGCACCCCGAGCACTGAGCACTGAGCACACTGAGCACTGAGCACCCAGAACCCCGAGTACTGAGCACTGAGCACCCTGAGTACTGAGCACCCAGCACCCCGTGTACTGAGCACCCAGCACCCTGAGTACTGAGCAACCAGCACCCTGAGCACTGAGCACCCGGAGGACTGAGCATCCAGCACCCTGAGCACAGAGCACCGATCACCCTGAGCACTGAGCACCCAGCACCCCGAGCACTGAGCACCCAGCACCCTGAGTACTGAGCACCCAGCACCCCGAGTACTGAGCACCCAGCACCCTGAGTACTGAGCACCCAGCACCCCGAGCACTGAGCACCCAGCACCCTGAGTACTGAGCACCCTGAGTACTGAGCACTGAGCACCGAGCACCCTGAGTACTGAGCAGCCTGAGGACTGAGCACCCAGCACCCTGAGCACTGAGCACCCAGCACCCTGAGTACTGAGCACCCAGCACCCCGAGCACTGAGCACTGAGCACCCTGAGTACTGAGCACCCAGCACCCTGAGTACTGAGCACCCTGAGTACTGAGCACTGAGCACCGAGCACCCTGAGTACTGAGCAGCCTGAGGACTGAGCACCCAGCACCCTGAGCACTGAGCACCCAGCACCCTGAGCACTGAGCACCCAGCACCCCGAGCACTGAGCACTGAGCACCCTGAGTACTGAGCACCCAGCACCCTGAGCACTGATCACCGAGCACCCTGAGTACTGAACACCCAGCACGCTGAGTACTGAGCACTGAGCACACAGCACCCCGAGCACTGAGCACCCAGCACCCCGAGCACTGAGCACTGAGCACACTGAGCACTGAGCACCCAGAACCCCGAGTACTGAGCACTGAGCACCCTGAGTACTGAGCACCCAGCACCCCGTGTACTGAGCACCCAGCACCCTGAGTACTGAGCAACCAGCACCCTGAGCACTGAGCACCCGGAGGACTGAGCATCCAGCACCCTGAGCACAGAGCACCGATCACCCTGAGCACTGAGCACCCAGCACCCCGAGCACTGAGCACCCAGCACCCTGAGTACTGAGCACCCAGCACCCCGAGTACTGAGCACCCAGCACCCTGAGTACTGAGCACCCAGCACCCCGAGCACTGAGCACCCAGCACCCTGAGTACTGAGCACCCTGAGTACTGAGCACTGAGCACCGAGCACCCTGAGTACTGAGCAGCCTGAGGACTGAGCACCCAGCACCCTGAGCACTGAGCACCCAGCACCCTGAGTACTGAGCACAGATCACCCTGAGCACTGAGCACCCAGCACCCCGAGCACTGAGCACTGAGCACCCTGAGTACTGAGCACCCAGCACCCTGAGCACTGATCACCGAGCACCCTGAGTACTGAACACCCAGCACGCTGAGTACTGAGCACTGAGCACACAGCACCCCGAGCACTGAGCACCCAGCACCCCGAGCACTGAGCACTGAGCACACTGAGCACTGAGCACCCAGAACCCCGAGTACTGAGCACTGAGCACCCTGAGTACTGAGCACCCAGCACCCCGTGTACTGAGCACCCAGCACCCTGAGTACTGAGCAACCAGCACCCTGAGCACTGAGCACCCGGAGGACTGAGCATCCAGCACCCTGAGCACAGAGCACCGATCACCCTGAGCACTGAGCACCCAGCACCCCGAGCACTGAGCACCCAGCACCCTGAGTACTGAGCACCCAGCACCCCGAGTACTGAGCACCCAGCACCCTGAGTACTGAGCACCCAGCACCCCGAGCACTGAGCACCCAGCACCCTGAGTACTGAGCACCCTGAGTACTGAGCACTGAGCACCGAGCACCCTGAGTACTGAGCAGCCTGAGGACTGAGCACCCAGCACCCTGAGCACTGAGCACCCAGCACCCTGAGTACTGAGCACAGATCACCCTGAGCACTGAGCACCCAGCACCCCGAGCACTGAGCACTGAGCACCCTGAGTACTGAGCACCCAGCACCCTGAGCACTGATCACCGAGCACCCTGAGTACTGAACACCCAGCACGCTGAGTACTGAGCACTGAGCACACAGCACCCCGAGCACTGAGCACCCAGCACCCCGAGCACTGAGCACTGAGCACACTGAGCACTGAGCACCCAGAACCCCGAGTACTGAGCACTGAGCACCCTGAGTACTGAGCACCCAGCACCCCGTGTACTGAGCACCCAGCACCCTGAGTACTGAGCAACCAGCACCCTGAGCACTGAGCACCCGGAGGACTGAGCATCCAGCACCCTGAGCACAGAGCACCGATCACCCTGAGCACTGAGCACCCAGCACCCCGAGCACTGAGCACCCAGCACCCTGAGTACTGAGCACCCAGCACCCCGAGTACTGAGCACCCAGCACCCTGAGTACTGAGCACCCAGCACCCCGAGCACTGAGCACCCAGCACCCTGAGTACTGAGCACCCTGAGTACTGAGCACTGAGCACCGAGCACCCTGAGTACTGAGCAGCCTGAGGACTGAGCACCCAGCACCCTGAGCACTGAGCACCCAGCACCCTGAGTACTGAGCACAGATCACCCTGAGCACTGAGCACCCAGCACCCCGAGCACTGAGCACTGAGCACCCTGAGTACTGAGCACCCAGCACCCTGAGCACTGATCACCGAGCACCCTGAGTACTGAAAACCCAGCACGCTGAGTACTGAGCACTGAGCACACAGCACCCCGAGCACTGAGCACCCAGCACCCCGAGCACTGAGCACTGAGCACACTGAGCACTGAGCACCCAGAACCCCGAGTACTGAGCACTGAGCACCCTGAGTACTGAGCACCCAGCACCCCGTGTACTGAGCACCCAGCACCCTGAGTACTGAGCAACCAGCACCCTGAGCACTGAGCACCCGGAGGACTGAGCATCCAGCACCCTGAGCACAGAGCACCGATCACCCTGAGCACTGAGCACCCAGCACCCCGAGCACTGAGCACCCAGCACCCTGAGTACTGAGCACCCAGCACCCCGAGTACTGAGCACCCAGCACCCTGAGTACTGAGCACCCAGCACCCCGAGCACTGAGCACCCAGCACCCTGAGTACTGAGCACCCTGAGTACTGAGCACTGAGCACCGAGCACCCTGAGTACTGAGCAGCCTGAGGACTGAGCACCCAGCACCCTGAGCACTGAGCACCCAGCACCCTGAGTACTGAGCACAGATCACCCTGAGCACTGAGCACCCAGCACCCCGAGCACTGAGCACTGAGCACCCTGAGTACTGAGCACCCAGCACCCTGAGCACTGATCACCGAGCACCCTGAGTACTGAACACCCAGCACGCTGAGTACTGAGCACTGAGCACACAGCACCCCGAGCACTGAGCACCCAGCACCCCGAGCACTGAGCACTGAGCACACTGAGCACTGAGCACCCAGAACACCGAGTACTGAGCACTGAGCACCCTGAGTACTGAGCACCCAGCACCCCGTGTACTGAGCACCCAGCACCCTGAGTACTGAGCAACCAGCACCCTGAGCACTGAGCACCCGGAGGACTGAGCATCCAGCACCCTGAGCACAGAGCACCGATCACCCTGAGCACTGAGCACCCAGCACCCCGAGCACTGAGCACCCAGCACCCTGAGTACTGAGCACCCAGCACCCCGAGTACTGAGCACCCAGCACCCTGAGTACTGAGCACCCAGCTCCCCGAGCACTGAGCACCCAGCACCCTGAGTACTGAGCACCCTGAGTACTGAGCACTGAGCACCGAGCACCCTGAGTACTGAGCAGCCTGAGGACTGAGCACCCAGCACCCTGAGCACTGAGCACCCAGCACCCTGAGTACTGAGCACAGATCACCCTGAGCACTGAGCACCCAGCACCCCGAGCACTGAGCACTGAGCACCCTGAGTACTGAGCACCCAGCACCCTGAGCACTGATCACCGAGCACCCTGAGTACTGAACACCCAGCACGCTGAGTACTGAGCACTGAGCACACAGCACCCCGAGCACTGAGCACCCAGCACCCCGAGCACTGAGCACTGAGCACACTGAGCACTGAGCACCCAGAACCCCGAGTACTGAGCACTGAGCACCCTGAGTACTGAGCACCCAGCACCCCGTGTACTGAGCACCCAGCACCCTGAGTACTGAGCAACCAGCACCCTGAGCACTGAGCACCCGGAGGACTGAGCATCCAGCACCCTGAGCACAGAGCACCGATCACCCTGAGCACTGAGCACCCAGCACCCCGAGCACTGAGCACCCAGCACCCTGAGTACTGAGCACCCAGCACCCCGAGTACTTAGCACCCAGCACCCTGAGTACTGAGCACCCAGCACCCCGAGCACTGAGCACCCAGCACCCTGAGTACTGAGCACCCTGAGTACTGAGCACTGAGCACCGAGCACCCTGAGTACTGAGCAGCCTGAGGACTGAGCACCCAGCACCCTGAGCACTGAGCACCCAGCACCCTGAGTACTGAGCACAGATCACCCTGAGCACTGAGCACCCAGCACCCCGAGCACTGAGCACTGAGCACCCTGAGTACTGAGCACCCAGCACCCTGAGCACTGATCACCGAGCACCCTGAGTACTGAACACCCAGCACGCTGAGTACTGAGCACTGAGCACACAGCACCCCGAGCACTGAGCACCCAGCACCCCGAGCACTGAGCACTGAGCACACTGAGCACTGAGCACCCAGAACCCCGAGTACTGAGCACTGAGCACCCTGAGTACTGAGCACCCAGCACCCCGTGTACTGAGCACCCAGCACCCTGAGTACTGAGCAACCAGCACCCTGAGCACTGAGCACCCGGAGGACTGAGCATCCAGCACCCTGAGCACAGAGCACCGATCACCCTGAGCACTGAGCACCCAGCACCCCGAGCACTGAGCACCCAGCACCCTGAGTACTGAGCACCCAGCACCCCGAGTACTGAGCACCCAGCACCCTGAGTACTGAGCACCCAGCACCCCGAGCACTGAGCACCCAGCACCCTGAGTACTGAGCACCCTGAGTACTGAGCACTGAGCACCGAGCACCCTGAGTACTGAGCAGCCTGAGGACTGAGCACCCAGCTCCCTGAGCACTGAGCACCCAGCACCCTGAGTACTGAGCACAGATCACCCTGAGCACTGAGCACCCAGCACCCCGAGCACTGAGCACTGAGCACCCTGAGTACTGAGCACCCAGCACCCTGAGCACTGATCACCGAGCACCCTGAGTACTGAACACCCAGCACGCTGAGTACTGAGCACTGAGCACACAGCACCCCGAGCACTGAGCACCCAGCACCCCGAGCACTGAGCACTGAGCACACTGAGCACTGAGCACCCAGAACCCCGAGTACTGAGCACTGAGCACCCTGAGTACTGAGCACCCAGCACCCCGTGTACTGAGCACCCAGCACCCTGAGTACTGAGCAACCAGCACCCTGAGCACTGAGCACCCGGAGGACTGAGCATCCAGCACCCTGAGCACAGAGCACCGATCACCCTGAGCACTGAGCACCCAGCACCCCGAGCACTGAGCACCCAGCACCCTGAGTACTGAGCACCCAGCACCCCGAGTACTGAGCACCCAGCACCCTGAGTACTGAGCACCCAGCACCCCGAGCACTGAGCACCCAGCACCCTGAGTACTGAGCACCCTGAGTACTGAGCACTGAGCACCGAGCACCCTGAGTACTGAGCAGCCTGAGGACTGAGCACCCAGCACCCTGAGCACTGAGCACCCAGCACCCTGAGTACTGAGCACAGATCACCCTGAGCACTGAGCACCCAGCACCCCGAGCACTGAGCACTGAGCACCCTGAGTACTGAGCACCCAGCACCCTGAGCACTGATCACCGAGCACCCTGAGTACTGAACACCCAGCACGCTGAGTACTGAGCACTGAGCACACAGCACCCCGAGCACTGAGCACCCAGCACCCCGAGCACTGAGCACTGAGCACACTGAGCACTGAGCACCCAGAACCCCGAGTACTGAGCACTGAGCACCCTGAGTACTGAGCACCCAGCACCCCGTGTACTGAGCACCCAGCACCCTGAGTACTGAGCAACCAGCACCCTGAGCACTGAGCACCCGGAGGACTGAGCATCCAGCACCCTGAGCACAGAGCACCGATCACCCTGAGCACTGAGCACCCAGCACCCCGAGCACTGAGCACCCAGCACCCTGAGTACTGAGCACCCAGCACCCCGAGTACTGAGCACCCACCACCCTGAGTACTGAGCACCCAGCACCCCGAGCACTGAGCACCCAGCACCCTGAGTACTGAGCACCCTGAGTACTGAGCACTGAGCACCGAGCACCCTGAGTACTGAGCAGCCTGAGGACTGAGCACCCAGCACCCTGAGCACTGAGCACCCAGCACCCTGAGTACTGAGCACAGATCACCCTGAGCACTGAGCACCCAGCACCCCGAGCACTGAGCACTGAGCACCCTGAGTACTGAGCACCCAGCACCCTGAGCACTGATCACCGAGCACCCTGAGTACTGAACACCCAGCACGCTGAGTACTGAGCACTGAGCACACAGCACCCCGAGCACTGAGCACCCAGCACCCCGAGCACTGAGCACTGAGCACACTGAGCACTGAGCACCCAGAACCCCGAGTACTGAGCACTGAGCACCCTGAGTACTGAGCACCCAGCACCCCGTGTACTGAGCACCCAGCACCCTGAGTACTGAGCAACCAGCACCCTGAGCACTGAGCACCCGGAGGACTGAGCATCCAGCACCCTGAGCACAGAGCACCGATCACCCTGAGCACTGAGCACCCAGCACCCCGAGCACTGAGCACCCAGCACCCTGAGTACTGAGCACCCAGCACCCCGAGTACTGAGCACCCAGCACCCTGAGTACTGAGCACCCAGCACCCCGAGCACTGAGCACCCAGCACCCTGAGTACTGAGCACCCTGAGTACTGAGCACTGAGCACCGAGCACCCTGAGTACTGAGCAGCCTGAGGACTGAGCACCCAGCACCCTGAGCACTGAGCACCCAGCACCCTGAGTACTGAGCACAGATCACCCTGAGCACTGAGCACCCAGCACCCCGAGCACTGAGCACTGAGCACCCTGAGTACTGAGCACCCAGCACCCTGAGCACTGATCACCGAGCACCCTGAGTACTGAACACCCAGCACGCTGAGTACTGAGCACTGAGCACACAGCACCCCGAGCACTGAGCACCCAGCACCCCGAGCACTGAGCACTGAGCACACTGAGCACTGAGCACCCAGAACCCCGAGTACTGAGCACTGAGCACCCTGAGTACTGAGCACCCAGCACCCCGTGTACTGAGCACCCAGCACCCTGAGTACTGAGCAACCAGCACCCTGAGCACTGAGCACCCGGAGGACTGAGCATCCAGCACCCTGAGCACAGAGCACCGATCACCCTGAGCACTGAGCACCCAGCACCCCGAGCACTGAGCACCCAGCACCCTGAGTACTGAGCACCCAGCACCCCGAGTACTGAGCACCCAGCACCCTGAGTACTGAGCACCCAGCACCCCGAGCACTGAGCACCCAGCACCCTGAGTACTGAGCACCCTGAGTACTGAGCACTGAGCACCGAGCACCCTGAGTACTGAGCAGCCTGAGGACTGAGCACCCAGCACCCTGAGCACTGAGCACCCAGCACCCTGAGTACTGAGCACAGATCACCCTGAGCACTGAGCACCCAGCACCCCGAGCACTGAGCACTGAGCACCCTGAGTACTGAGCACCCAGCACCCTGAGCACTGATCACCGAGCACCCTGAGTACTGAACACCCAGCACGCTGAGTACTGAGCACTGAGCACACAGCACCCCGAGCACTGAGCACCCAGCACCCCGAGCACTGAGCACTGAGCACACTGAGCACTGAGCACCCAGAACCCCGAGTACTGAGCACTGAGCACCCTGAGTACTGAGCACCCAGCACCCCGTGTACTGAGCACCCAGCACCCTGAGTACTGAGCAACCAGCACCCTGAGCACTGAGCACCCGGAGGACTGAGCATCCAGCACCCTGAGCACAGAGCACCGATCACCCTGAGCACTGAGCACCCAGCACCCCGAGCACTGAGCACCCAGCACCCTGAGTACTGAGCACCCAGCACCCCGAGTACTGAGCACCCAGCACCCTGAGTACTGAGCACCCAGCACCCCGAGCACTGAGCACCCAGCACCCTGAGTACTGAGCACCCTGAGTACTGAGCACTGAGCACCGAGCACCCTGAGTACTGAGCAGCCTGAGGACTGAGCACCCAGCACCCTGAGCACTGAGCACCCAGCACCCTGAGTACTGAGCACAGATCACCCTGAGCACTGAGCACCCAGCACCCCGAGCACTGAGCACTGAGCACCCTGAGTACTGAGCACCCAGCACCCTGAGCACTGATCACCGAGCACCCTGAGTACTGAACACCCAGCACGCTGAGTACTGAGCACTGAGCACACAGCACCCCGAGCACTGAGCACCCAGCACCCCGAGCACTGAGCACTGAGCACACTGAGCACTGAGCACCCAGAACCCCGAGTACTGAGCACTGAGCACCCTGAGTACTGAGCACCCAGCACCCCGTGTACTGAGCACCCAGCACCCTGAGTACTGAGCAACCAGCACCCTGAGCACTGAGCACCCGGAGGACTGAGCATCCAGCACCCTGAGCACAGAGCACCGATCACCCTGAGCACTGAGCACCCAGCACCCCGAGCACTGAGCACCCAGCACCCTGAGTACTGAGCACCCAGCACCCCGAGTACTGAGCACCCAGCACCCTGAGTACTGAGCACCCAGCACCCCGAGCACTGAGCACCCAGCACCCTGAGTACTGAGCACCCTGAGTACTGAGCACTGAGCACCGAGCACCCTGAGTACTGAGCAGCCTGAGGACTGAGCACCCAGCACCCTGAGCACTGAGCACCCAGCACCCTGAGTACTGAGCACAGATCACCCTGAGCACTGAGCACCCAGCACCCCGAGCACTGAGCACTGAGCACCCTGAGTACTGAGCACCCAGCACCCTGAGCACTGATCACCGAGCACCCTGAGTACTGAACACCCAGCACGCTGAGTACTGAGCACTGAGCACACAGCACCCCGAGCACTGAGCACCCAGCACCCCGAGCACTGAGCACTGAGCACACAGAGCACTGAGCACCCAGAACCCCGAGTACTGAGCACTGAGCACCCTGAGTACTGAGCACCCAGCACCCCGTGTACTGAGCACCCAGCACCCTGTGTACTGAGCAACCAGCACCCTGAGCACTGAGCACCCGGAGGACTGAGCATCCAGCACCCTGAGCACAGAGCACCGATCACCCTGAGCACTGAGCACCCAGCATCCCGAGCACTGAGCACCCAGCACCCTGAGTACTGAGCACCCAGCACCCCGAGTACTGAGCACCCAGCACCCTGAGTACTGAGCACCCAGCACCCCGAGCACTGAGCACCCAGCACCCTGAGTACTGAGCACCCTGAGTACTGAGCACTGAGCACCGAGCACCCTGAGTACTGAGCAGCCTGAGGACTGAGCACCCAGCACCCTGAGCACTGAGCACCCAGCACCCTGAGTACTGAGCACAGATCACCCTGAGCACTGAGCACCCAGCACCCCGAGCACTGAGCACTGAGCACCCTGAGTACTGAGCACCCAGCACCCTGAGCACTGATCACCGAGCACCCTGAGTACTGAACACCCAGCACGCTGAGTACTGAGCACTGAGCACACAGCACCCCGAGCACTGAGCACCCAGCACCCCGAGCACTGAGCACTGAGCACACTGAGCACTGAGCACCCAGAACCCCGAGTACTGAGCACTGAGCACCCTGAGTACTGAGCACCCAGCACCCCGTGTACTGAGCACCCAGCACCCTGAGTACTGAGCAACCAGCACCCTGAGCACTGAGCACCCGGAGGACTGAGCATCCAGCACCCTGAGCACAGAGCACCGATCACCCTGAGCACTGAGCACCCAGCACCCCGAGCACTGAGCACCCAGCACCCTGAGTACTGAGCACCCAGCACCCCGAGTACTGAGCACCCAGCACCCTGAGTACTGAGCACCCAGCACCCCGAGCACTGAGCACCCAGCACCCTGAGTACTGAGCACCCTGAGTACTGAGCACTGAGCACCGAGCACCCTGAGTACTGAGCAGCCTGAGGACTGAGCACCCAGCACCCTGAGCACTGAGCACCCAGCACCCTGAGTACTGAGCACAGATCACCCTGAGCACTGAGCACCCAGCACCCCGAGCACTGAGCACTGAGCACCCTGAGTACTGAGCACCCAGCACCCTGAGCACTGATCACCGATCACCCTGAGTACTGAACACCCAGCACGCTGAGTACTGAGCACTGAGCACACAGCACCCCGAGCACTGAGCACCCAGCACCCCGAGCACTGAGCACTGAGCACACTGAGCACTGAGCACCCAGAACCCCGAGTACTGAGCACTGAGCACCCTGAGTACTGAGCACCCAGCACCCTGTGTACTGAGCACCCAGCACCCTGAGTACTGAGCAACCAGCACCCTGAGCACTGAGCACCCGGAGGACTGAGCATCCAGCACCCTGAGCACAGAGCACCGATCACCCTGAGCACTGAGCACCCAGCACCCCGAGCACTGAGCACCCAGCACCCTGAGTACTGAGCACCCAGCACCCCGAGTACTGAGCACCCAGCACCCTGAGTACTGAGCACCCAGCACCCCGAGCACTGAGCACCCAGCACCCTGAGTACTGAGCACCCTGAGTACTGAGCACTGAGCACCGAGCACCCTGAGTACTGAGCAGCCTGAGGACTGAGCACCCAGCACCCTGAGCACTGAGCACCCAGCACCCTGAGTACTGAGCACAGATCACCCTGAGCACTGAGCACCCAGCACCCCGAGCACTGAGCACTGAGCACCCTGAGTACTGAGCACCCAGCACCCTGAGCACTGATCACCGAGCACCCTGAGTACTGAACACCCAGCACGCTGAGTACTGAGCACTGAGCACACAGCACCCCGAGCACTGAGCACCCAGCACCCCGAGCACTGAGCACTGAGCACACTGAGCACTGAGCACCCAGAACCCCGAGTACTGAGCACTGAGCACCCTGAGTACTGAGCACCCAGCACCCCGTGTACTGAGCACCCAGCACCCTGAGTACTGAGCAACCAGCACCCTGAGCACTGAGCACCCGGAGGACTGAGCATCCAGCACCCTGAGCACAGAGCACCGATCACCCTGAGCACTGAGCACCCAGCACCCCGAGCACTGAGCACCCAGCACCCTGAGTACTGAGCACCCAGCACCCCGAGTACTGAGCACCCAGCACCCTGAGTACTGAGCACCCAGCACCCCGAGCACTGAGCACCCAGCACCCTGAGTACTGAGCACCCTGAGTACTGAGCACTGAGCACCGAGCACCCTGAGTACTGAGCAGCCTGAGGACTGAGCACCCAGCACCCTGAGCACTGAGCACCCAGCACCCTGAGTACTGAGCACAGATCACCCTGAGCACTGAGCACCCAGCACCCCGAGCACTGAGCACTGAGCACCCTGAGTACTGAGCACCCAGCACCCTGAGCACTGATCACCGAGCACCCTGAGTACTGAACACCCAGCACGCTGAGTACTGAGCACTGAGCACACAGCACCCCGAGCACTGAGCACCCAGCACCCCGAGCACTGAGCACTGAGCACACTGAGCACTGAGCACCCAGAACCCCGAGTACTGAGCACTGAGCACCCTGAGTACTGAGCACCCAGCACCCTGAGCACTGAGAACCCTGAGTACTGAGCACCGAGCACCCTGAGTACTGAGCACCCAGCACCCTGAGCACTGAGCACGGAGCACCCCGAGGACTGAGCACCCAGCACCCTGAGCACTGAGCACCCAGCACCTTGAGTACTGAGCACCGAGCACCCCGAGCACTGAGCACCCAGCACGCTGAATACTGAGCACCCAGCACCCTGAGCACTGAGCACCCAGCACCCCGAGCACTGAGCACCCAGCACCCAGAGCACTGAGCACCCAGCACACTGAGTACTGAGCACCCAACACCCAGAGTACTGAGCACCCAGCACCCTGAGCACTGAGCACCCAGCACCCTGAGTACTGAGCACCCAGCACCCTGAGCACTGAGCACCCAGCACCCTGAGCACTGAGCACCCAGCACCCTGAGTACTGAGCACCCAGCACCCTGAGCACTGAGCACCCAGCACCCTGAGCACTGAGCACCCAGCACCCTGAGTACTGAGCACCCAGCACCCTGAGTACTGAGTACCCAGCACCCTGAGCACTGAGCACCCAGCACCCTGAGTACTGAGCACCGAGCACCCTGAGTACTGAGCACCCAGCACCCTTACTACTGAGCACCCAGCACCCTGAGCACTGAGCACCCAGCACCCTGAGTACTGAGCACCCAGCACCCTGAGTACTGAGCCCCTAGCACCCTGAGAATGAGCACCCAGCACCATGAGTACTGAGCACCCAGCACCCTGAGTACTGAGCACTAAGCACCCAGAGCACTGAGCACACAGCACCCCAAGCACGGAGCACCCAGGACCCCGAGCACTGAGAACTGAGCACCCAGCACACTGAGTACTGAGCACCGAGCTCCCCGAGCACTGAGCACCCTGAGTACTGAGCACCCAGCACCCCGATCACTGAGCACCCAGCACCCTGAGCACTGAGCACCCAGCACCCTGAGCACTGAGCACCCAGCACCCTGAGTACTGAGCACCCAGCACGCTGAGTACTGAGCACCCAGCACCCCGAGCACTGAGCACCAAGCACCCTGACTACTGACCACTGAGCACCCAGCACCCCGAGCACTGAGCACCCAGCACCCTGTGTACTGAGCACTGAGCACCCTGAGTACTAAGCACCCAGAACCCTGAGTACTGAACACCCAGGACCCTGAGCACTGAGCACCGAGCACCCCGAGCACTGATCACCCAGCACCCTGAGCACTCAGCACCCAGCACCCCGAGCACTGAGCACCCAGCACCCTGAGCACTGAGCACCCAGCACCCTGAGCACGGAGCACCCCGAGGACTGAGCACCCAGCACCCTGAGCACTGAGCACCCAGCACCTTGAGTACTGAGCACCGAGCACCCCGAGCACTAAGCACCCAGCACCCTGAGTACTGAGCACCCAGCACCCTGAGCACTGAGCACCCACCACCCCGAGCACGGAGCACCCAGCACCCTGAGTACTGAGCACACAACACTCAGAGTACTGAGCACCCAGCACCCTGAGCACTGAGCACCCAGCACCCCGTGTACTGAGCACCCAGCACCCTGAGTACTGAGCAACCAGCACCCTGAGCATTGAGCACCCGGAGGACTGAGCATCCAGCACCCTGAGCACTGAGCACCGATCACCCTGAGCACTGAGCACCCAGCACCCCGAGCACTGAGCACCCAGCACCCTGAGTACTGAGCACCCAGCACCCCGAGTACTGAGCACCCAGCACCCTGAGTACTGAGCACCCAGCACCCCGAGCACTGAGCACCCAGCACCCTGAGTACTGAGCACCCTGAGTACTGAGCACCCTGAGGACTGAGCACCCAGCACCCTGAGCACTGAGCACCCAGCACCCCGAGCACTGAGCACTGAGCACCCTGAGTACTGAGCACCCAGCACCCTGAGCACTGAGCACCGAGCACCCTGAGTACTGAACACCCAGCACGCTGAGTACTGAGAACTGAGCACACAGCACCCCGAGCACTGAGCACCCAGCACCCCGAGCACTGAGCACTGAGCACACTGAGCACTGAGCACCCAGAACCCCGAGTACTGAGCACTGAGCACCCTGAGTACTGAGCACCCAGCACCCTGAGCACTGAGAACCCTGAGTACTGAGCACCGAGCACCCTGAGTACTGAGCACCCAGCACCCTGAGCACTGAGCACGGAGCACCCCGAGGACTGAGCACCCAGCACCCTGAGCACTGAGCACCCAGCACCTTGTGAACTGAGCACCGAGCACCCCGAGCACTGAGCACCCAGCACGCTGAATACTGAGCACCCACCACCCTGAGCACTGAGCACCCAGCACCCCGAGCACTGAGCACCCAGCACCCAGAGCACTGAGCACCCAGCACACTGAGTACTGAGCACCCAACACCCAGAGTACTGAGCACCCAGCACCCTGAGCACTGAGCACCCAGCACCCTGAGTACTGAGCACCCAGCACCCTGAGCACTGAGCACCCAGCACCCCGAGCACTGAGCACCCAGCACCCTGAGCACTGAGCACCCAGCACCCTGAGCACTGAGCACCCAGCCCCCTGAGTACTGAGCACCCAGCACCATGAGTACTGAGCACCCAGCACCCTGAGTACTGAGCACCGAGCACCGCGAGCACTGAGCACCCAGCACCCTGAGCACTGAGCACCCTGAGGACTGAGCACCCAGCACCCTGAGCACTGAGCACCCAGCACACTGAGTACTGAGCACCGATCTCCCTGAGCACTGAGCACCCAGGACCCCGAGCACTGAGCACCCAGCACCCTGAGTACAGAGCACCCTGAGTACTGAGCACCGATCACCCTGAGCACTGAGCACCCAGCACCCTGAGTACTGAGCACCCAGCACCCTGAGCACTGAGCACCCAGCACCCTGAGCACTGAGCTCCCAGCACCCTGAGTACCGAGCACCCAGCACCCTGAGTACTGAGTACCCAGCACCCAGAGCACTGAGCACCCAGCACCCTGAGTACTGAGCACCCAGCACCCTGAGTACTGAGCACCCAGCACCACCCTCAGCACTGAGCACCAAGCACCCCGAGCACTGAGCACCCAGCACCCTGAGCACTGAGCACCCAGCACCCCAAGTACTGAGCACCCAGCACCCCGAGTACTGAGCACCGAGCACCCCGAGCACTGAGCACCCAGCACACTGAGTACTGAGCACCCAGCACCCTGAGTACTGAGCACTGAGCACCCCGAGTACTGAGCACCCAGCACCCTGAGCACTGAGCACCCAGCAACCTGAGTACTGAGAACAGATCACCCTGAGTACTGAGCACCCAGCACCCTGAGTACTGAGCACTGAGCACCCCGAGTACTGAGCACCCAGCACCCCGAGCACTGAGCACTCAGCACCCTGAGTACTGAGCACCGAGCACCCTGAGCACTGAGCACCCAGCACCCTGATCACTGAGCACCCTGAGGACTGAGCACCCAGCACCCTGAGCACTGAGCACCCAGCACCCTGAGTACTGAGCACCGATCACCCTGAGCACTGAGCACCCAGCACCCTGAGTACAGAGCACCCAGCACTCCGAGTAGTGAGCACCCAGCACCCTGAGCACTGAGCACCCAGCACCCTGAGTACTGAGCACCCTGAGTACTGAGCACCGATCACCCTGAGCACTGAGCACCCAGCACCCTGATTACTGAGCACCCAGCACCCTGAGCACTGAGCACCCAGCACCCTGAGCACTGAGCACCCAGCACCCTGAGTACTGAGCACCCAGCACCCTGAGTACTGAGTACCCAGCACCCTGAGCACTGAGCACCCAGCACCCTGAGTACTGAGCACCGAGCACCCTGAGTACTGAGCACCCAGCACCCTTAGTACTGAGCACCCAGCACCCTGAGCACTGAGCACCCAGCACCCTGAGTACTGAGCACCCAGCACCCTGAGTACTGAGCCCCTAGCACCCTGAGAATGAGCACACAGCACCATGAGTACTGAGCACCCAGCACCCTGAGTACTGAGCACTAAGCACCCAGAGCACTGAGCACACAGCACCCCAAGCACGGAGCACCCAGGACTCCGAGCACTGAGAACTGAGCAACCAGCACACTGAGTACTGAGCACCGAGCTCCCCGAGCACTGAGCACCCTGAGTACTGAGCACCCAGCACCCCGATCACTGAGCACCCAGCACCCTGAGCACTGAGCACCCAGCACCCTGAGCACTGAGCACCCAGCACCCTGAGTACTGAGCACCCAACACGCTGAGTACTGAGCACCCAGCACCCCGAGCACTGAGCACCAAGCACCCTGACTACTGACCACTGAGCACCCAGCACCCCGAGCACTGAGCACCCACCACCCGGTGTACTGAGCACTGAGCACCCTGAGTACTAAGCACCCAGCACCCTGAGTACTGAGCACCCAGGACCCTGAGCACTGAGCACCGAGCACCCAGCACCCTGAGCACTGAGCACCCAGCACCCCGAGCACTGAGCACCCAGCACCCCGAGAATGAGCACCCAGCACCCTGAGTCCTGAGAACCGAGCACCCCGAGCACTAAGCACCCAGCACCCTGAGTACTGAGCCCCCAGCACCCTGAGCACTGAGCACCGATCACCCTGAGCACTGAGCACCCAGCACCCCGAGCACTGGGCACCCAGCACCCTGAGTACTGAGCACCCAGCACCCCGAGTACTGAGCACCCAGCACCCTGAGTACTGAGCACCCAGCACCCCGAGCACTGAGCACCCAGCACCCTGAGTACTGAGCACCCTGAGTACTGAGCACTGAGCACCGAGCACCGTGAGTACTGAGCACCCTGAGGACTGAGCACCCAGCACCCTGAGCACTGAGCACCCAGCATCCTGAGTACTGAGCACAGATCACCCTGAGCACTGAGCACCCAGCACCCCGAGCACTGAGCACTGAGCACCCTGAGTACTGAGCACCCAGCACCCTGAGCACTGAGCACCGAGCACCCTGAGTACTGAACACCCAGCACCCTGAGCACTGAGCACTGAGCACCCATCACCCTGAGCACTGAGCACCCAGCACCCCGAGCACTGAGCACCCAGCACCCCGAGAATGAGCACCCAGCACCCTGAGTCGTGAGAACCGAGCACCCTGAGTACTGAGCACCCAGCACCCTGAGTACTGAGCCCCTAGCACCCTGAGAATGAGCCCCCAGCACCATGAGTACTGAGCACCCAGCACCCTGAGTACTGAGCACTAAGCACCCAGAGCACTGAGCACCCAGCACCCAGAGCACGGAGCACCCAGGACCCCGAGCACTGAGAACTGAGCACCCTGAGCACTGAGCACCCAGCACCCTGAGTACTGAGCACCCAGCACCCCGAGCAATGAGCATCCAGCACCCTGAGCACTGAGCACCCAGCACCCTGAGCACTGAGCACCCAGCACACTGAGTACTGAGCACCCAGCACCCCGAGCAATGAGCACCCAGCACCCTGAGTACTGAGCACTGAGCACCCAGCACCCCGTGCACTGAGCACCCAGCACCCTGTGTACTGAGCACTGAGCACCCTGAGTACTAAGCACCCAGCACCCTGAGTACTGAGCACCCAGGACCCTGAGCTCTGAGCACCGAGCACCCCGAGCACTGAGCACCCAGCACCCTGAGCACTCAGCAACCAGCACCCCGCGCACTGAGCACCCAGCACCCTGAGCACTGAGCACCCAGCACCCTGAGCACGGAGCACCCCGAGGACTGAGCACCCAGCACCCTGAGCACTGAGCACCCAGCTCCTTGGGTACTGAGCACCGAGCACCGCGAGCACTGAGCACCCAGCACCCTGAGCACTGAGCACCCTGAGGACTGAGTACCAAGCACCCTGAGCACTGAGCACCCAGCACCCTGAGTACTGAGCACCCAGCACCCTGAGTACAGAGCACCAAGCACCCCGAGTACTGAGCACCCAGCACCCCGAGCACTGAGCACCCAACACCCTGAGTAGTGAGCACCCTGAGTACTAAGCACCGATCACCCTGAGCACTGAGCACCCAGTACCCTGAGCACTGAGCACCCAGCACATTGAGCACTGAGCACCAAGCACCCTGAGCACTGAGCACCCAGCACCCTGAGTACTGAGCACCCAGCACCCTGAGTACTGAGTACCCAGCACCCTGAGCACTGAGCACCCAGCACCCTGAGTACTGAGCACCGAGCACCCTGAGAACTGAGCACCCAGCACCCTTAGTACTGAGCACCCAGCACCCTGAGCACTGAGCACCCAGCACCCTGAGTACTGAGCACCCAGCACCACCCTCAGCACTGAGCACCCAGCACCCCGAGCACTGATCACCCAGCACCCTGAGCACTGAGCACCCAGCACCCCGAGTACTGAGCACCCAGCACCCCGAGTACTGAGCACCGAGCACCCCGAGCACTGAGCCCCCAGCACCCTGAGAACTGAGCACCCAGCACCCTGAGTACTGAGCACTGAGCACCCCGAGTACTGAGCACCCAGCACCCCGAGCACTGAGCACCCATCAACCTGAGTACTGAGAACCGATCACCCTGAGTACTGAGCACCCAGCACTCTGAGTACTGAGCCCCCAGCACCCTGAGTACCTAGCACCCAGCACCCCGAGCACTGAGCACACAGCACCCCGAGAATGAGCACCCAGCACCCTGAGTACTGAGAACAGAGCACCCTGAGTACTGAGCACCCAGCACCCTGAGTACTGAGCCCCCAGCACCCTGAGTACTGAGCACCCAGCACCCCGAAAACTGAGCACCCAGCACCCCGAGAATGAGCACCCAGCACCCTGAGTACTGAGCACCCAGCACCCTGATTACTGAGCACTAAGCACCCAGAGCACTGAGCACCCAGCACCCCGAGCACGGAGCACCCAGGACCCCGAGCACTGAGTACTGAGCACCCAGCACCCTGAGTACTGAGCACCGAGCTCCCCGAGCACTGAGCACCCTGAGTACTGAGCACCCAGCACCCCGATCACTGAGCACCCAGCACCCTGAGCACTGATCACCCAGCACCCTGAGCACTGAGCACCCAGCAACCTGAGTACTGAGCACTGATCACCCTGAGCACTGAGCACCCAGCACCCTGAGCACTGAGCACCCAGCACCCTGAGTACAGAGCACCCAGCACCCTGAGCACTGAGCACCGTGCACCCTGAGTACTGAACACCCAGCACCCTGAGCACTGAGCACTGAGCACCCAGCACCCTGAGCACTGAGCACTGAGCACCCAGCACCCCTAGCACTGAGCACCCAGCACCCTGAGCACCGAGCACCCTGAGCACTGAGCACCCTGAGCACTGAGCACACTGAGCACTGAACACTGAGCACCCAGCACCCCGAGCACTGAGCATACTTAGCACTGAGCACCCAGCACCCCGAGTACTGAGCACTGAGCACCCTGAGTACTGAGCACCCAGCACCCCGAGTACTGAGCACTGAGCACCCTGAGTACTGAGCACCCAGCACCCTGAGCACTGAGAACCCTGAGTACTGAGCACCGAGCACCCTGAGTACTGAGCACCCAGCACCCTGAGCACTGAGCACGGAGTACCCCGAGGACTGAGCACCCAGCACCCTGCGCACTGAGCGCCCAGCAACCTGAGTACTGAGAACAGATCACGCTGAGTACTGAGCACCCTGCACCCTGAGTACTGAGCCCCCAGCACCCTGAGTACTGAGCACCCAGCACCCCGAGAATGAGCACCCAGC
Organism: Microtus oregoni; assembly: GCF_018167655.1. Classification (NCBI taxonomy): domain Eukaryota; kingdom Metazoa; phylum Chordata; class Mammalia; order Rodentia; family Cricetidae; genus Microtus; species Microtus oregoni. The sequence continues at coordinate 90,069 of NW_024543428.1, forward strand.
ACCCTGAGTACTGAGAACCGAGCACCCTGAGTACTGAGCACCCAGCACCCTGAGTACTGAGCCCCTAGCACCCTGAGAATGAGCACCCAGCACCATGAGTACTGAGCACCCAGCACCCTGAGTACTGAGCACTAAGCACCCAGAGCACTGAGCACCCAGCACCCCGAGCAAGGAGTTCCCAGGACCCCGAGCACTGAGAACTGAGCACCCAGCACCCTGAGTACTGAGCACCGAGCTCCCCGAGCACTGAGCACCCTGAGTACTGAGCACCCAGCACCCCGATCACTGAGCACCCAGCACCCTGAGCACTGAGCACCCAGCACCCTGAGCACTGAGCACCCAGCACCCTGAGTACTGAGCATCCAGCACGCTGAGTACTGAGCACCCAGCACCCCGAGCACTGAGCACGCAGCACCCTGAGTACTGAGCACTGAGCACCCAGCACCCCGAGCACTGAGCACCCAGCACCCTGTGTACTGAGCACTGCGCACCCTGAGTACTAAGCACCCAGCACCCTGAGTACTGAGCACCCAGGACCCTGAGCACTGAGCACCGAGCACTCTGAGCACTGAGCACCCATCACACTGAGCACTCAGCACCCAGCACCCCGAGCACTGTGCACCCAGCACCCTGAGCACTGAGCACCCAGCACCCTGAGCACGGAGCACCCCGAGGACTGAGCACCCAGCACCCTGAGCACTGAGCACCCAGCACCTTGAGTACTGAGGACCGAACACCCAGAGCACTAAGCACCCAGCACCCTGAGTACTGAGCACGCAGCACCCTGAGCACTGTGCACCCAGCACCCTGAGCACTGAGCACCCAGCACCCCGAGCACGGAGCACCCAGCACCCTGAGTACTGAGCACCCAACACCCAGAGTACTGAGCACCCAGCACCCTGAGCACTGAGCACCCAGCACCCCGAGTACTGAGCACCCAGCACCCTGAGTACTGAGCACCCAGCACCCTGAGCACTGAGCACCGATCACCCTGAGCACTGAGCACCCAGCACCCCGAGCACTGAGCACCCAGCACCCAGAGTACTGAGCACCCAGCACCCCGAGCACTGAGCACCCAGCACCCTGAGTACTGAGCACCCTGAGTACTGAGCACTGAGCACCCTGAGTACTGAGCACCCTGAGGACTGAGCACCGAGCACCCCGAGCACTGAGCACACAGCACCCCGAGAACTGAGCACCCAGCACCCTGAGTACTGAGCACCCAGCACCCTGAGCACTGAGCACCGAGCACCCTGAGTACTGAGCACCGATCACCATGAGCACTGAGCACCCAGCACCCTGAGCACCCAGCACCCTGAGCACTGAGCAGCCTGAGCACTGAGCACCCTGAGCACTGAGCACTGAGCACCCAGCACCCTGAGTACTGAGCACACAACACTCTGAGCACTGAGCACCCAGCATGCTGAGTACTGAGCACCGATCTCCCTGAGCACTTAGCACCCAGTACCCCGAGCACTGAGCACCCAGCACCCTGAGTACAGAGCACCCAGCACCCCGAGTACTGAGCACCCAGCACCCCGAGCACTGAGCACCCAGCCCCCTGAGTACTGAGCACCGATCACCATGAGCACTGAGCACCCAGCACCCTGAGTACTGAGCACCCAGCACCCTGAGCACTGAGCACCCAGCACCCTGAGCACTGAGCACCCAGCACCCTGAGTACTGAGCACCGAGCACCCTGAGTACTGAGTACCCAGCACCCTGAGCACTGAGCACCGAGCACCCTGAGTACTGAGCACCGAGCACCCTGAGTACTGAGCACCCAGCACCATTAGTACTGAGCACCCAGCACCCTGAGCACTGAGCACCCAGCACCCTGAGTACTGAGCACCCAGAACCACCCTCAGCACTGAGCACCCAGCACCCCGAGCACTGAGCACCCAGCACCCTGAGCACTGAGCACCCAGCTCTCCGAGTACTGAGCATCCAGCACCACGAGTACTGAGCACCGAGCACCCCGAGCACTGAGCACCCAGCACCCTGAGTACTGAGCACCCAGCACCCTGAGTACTGAGCACTGATCACCCCGAGTACTGAGCACCCAGCACCCCGAGCACTGAGTACCCAGCACCCTGAGTACTGAGAAGCGAGCACCCTGAGTACTGAGCACCCAGCACCCTGAGTACTGAGCCCCTAGCACCCTGAGAATGAGCACCCAGCACCATGAGTACTGAGCACCCAGCACACTGAGTACTGAGCACTAAGCACCCAGAGCACTGAGCACCCAGCACCCCGAGCACGGAGCACCCAGGACCCCGAGCACTGAGAACTGAGCACCCAGCACCCTGAGTACTGAGCACCGAGCTCCCCGAGCACTGAGCACCCTGAGTACTGAGCACCCAGCACCCCGATCACTGAGCACCCAGCACCTTGAGCACTGAGCACCCAGCACCCTGAGCACTGAGCACCCAGCACCCTGAGTACTGAGCACCCAGCACGCTGAGTACTGAGCACCCAGCACCCCGAGCACTGAGCACCCAGCACCCTGAGTACTGAGCACTGAGCACCCAGCACCCCGAGCACTGAGCACCCAGCACCCTGTGTACTGAGCACTGAGCACCCTGAGTACTAAGCACCCAGCACCCTGAGCACTGAGCACCCAGCACCCCGAGCACGGAGCACCCAGCACCCTGAGTACTGAGCACCCAACACCATGAGTACTGAGCACCCAGCACCCTGAGCACTGAGCACCCAGCACCCTGAGTACTGAGCACCCAGCACCCTGAGTACTGAGCACCCAGCACCCTGAGCACTGAGCACCCGGAGGACTGAGCACCCAGCACCCTGAGCACTGAGCACCGATCACCCTGAGCACTGAGCACCCAGCACCCCGAGCACTGAGCACCCAGGCCCCTGAGTACTGAGCACCCAGCACCCCGAGTACTGAGCACCCAGCACCCTGAGTACTGAGCACCCAGCACCCCGAGCACTGAGCACCCAGCACCCTGAGTACTGAGCACCCTGAGTACTGAGCACTGAGCACCGAGCACCCTGAGTACTGAGCACCCTGAGGACTGAGCACCCAGCACCCTGAGCACTGAGCACCCAGCATCCTGAGTACTGAGCACTGATCACCCTGAGCACTGAGCACCCAGCACCCCGAGCACTGAGCACCCAGCACCCTGAGTACTGAGCACCCAGCACCCTGAGCACTGAGCACCGAGCACCCTGAGTACTGAACACCCAGCACCCTGAGCACTGAGCACTGAGCACCCAGCACCCTGAGCACTGAGCACTGAGCACCCAGCACCCCGAGCACTGAGCACCCAGCACCCTGAGCACCCAGCACCCTGAGCACTGAGCACCCTGAGCACTGAGCACCCTGAGCACTGAGCACTGAGCACCCAGCACCCTGAGTCCTGAGCACCCAACACTCTGAGCACTGAGCACCCAGCACACTGAGTACTGAGCACTGAGCACACAGCACCCTGAGTACTGAGCACCCAGCACCCCGAGCACTGAGCACCCAGCACCCCGAGCACTGACCACTGAGCACACTGAGCACTGAGCACCCAGCACCCCGAGTACTGAGCACTGAGCACCCTGAGTACTGAGCACCCAGCACCCCGAGTACTGAGCACTGAGCACCCTGAGTACTGAGCACCCAGCACCCTGAGCACTGAGAACACTGAGTACTGAGCACCGAGCACCCTGAGTACTGAGCACCCAGCACCCTGAGTACTGAGCACAGATCACCCTGAGCACTGAGCACCCAGGACCCCGAGCACTGAGCACCCAGCACCCTGATCACTGACCACCCAGCACCCTGAGTACTGAGCACCCAGCACCACCCTCAGCACTGAGCACCCAGCACCCCGAGCACTGAGCACCCAGCACCCTGAGCACTGAGCACCCTACACCCCGAGTACTGAGCACCCAGCACCCCGAGTACTGAGCACCGAGCACCCCGAGCACTGAGCACCCAGCACCCTGAGTACTGAGCACCCAGCAACCTGAGTACTGAGCACTGAGCACCCCGAGTACTGAGCACCCAGCACCCTGAGCAGTGAGCACCCAGCACGCTGAGTACTGAGCACCGATCACCCTGAGCACTGAGCACCCAGGAAACCGAGCACTGAGCAGCCAGCACCCTGAGTACAGAGCACCCAGCACCCCGAGTACTGAGCACCCAGCACCCCGAGCACTGAGCACCCAGCACCCTGAGTACTGAGCACCCTGAGTACTGAGCACCGATCACCCTGAGCACTGAGCACCCAGAACCCTGAGTACTGAGCACCCAGCACCCTGAGCACTGAGCACCCAGCACCCTGAGCACTGAGCACCCAGCACCCTGAGTACTGAGCACCCAGCACCCTGAGAACTGAGTACCCAGCACCCCGAGTACTGAGCACCCAGCACCCTGAGCACTGAGCACCCAGCACCCTGAGTACTGAGCACCCAGCACCACCCTCAGCACTGAGCACCCAGCACCCCGAGCACTGAGCACCCAGCACCCTGAGTACTGAGCCTCCAGCACCCTGAGTACTGAGCATCCAGCAACCCGAGCACTTAGCACCCAGCACCCTGAGAATGAGCACCCAGCACCATGAGTACTGAGCACCCAGCACCCTGAGTACTGAGCACTAAGCACCCAGAGCACTGAGCACCCAGCACCCCGAGCACTGAGCACCCAGCGCCCCGAGCACTGAGCACCCAGCACCCCGAGCACTGAGAACTGAGCACCCTGAGCACTGAGCACCCAGCACCTTGAGTACTGAGCACCGAGCACCCCGAGCACTGAGCACCCAGCACCCTGAATACTGAGCACCCAGCACCCTGAGCACTGAGCACCCAGCACCCCGAGCACTGAGCACCCAGCACCCCGAGCACTGAGCACCCAGCACCCTGAGTACTGAGCACCCAACACCCAGAGTACTGAGCACCCAGCACCCTGAGCACTGAGCACCCAGCACCCTGAGTACTGAGCACCCAGCACCCTGAGTACTGACCACCCAGCACCCTGAACACTGAGCACTGAGCACCCAAAACCCTGAGCACTGAGTACCCAGCACCCCGAGCACTGAGCACCCAGCACCCCGAGCACTGAGTACCCAGCACCCTGAGCACTGAGCACCCAGCACCCTGAGCACTGAGCACCCAGCCCCCTGAGTAATGAGCACCCAGCACCATGAGTACTGAGCACCCAGCACCCTGAGTACTGAGCACCGAGCACCCCGAGCACTGAGCACCCAGCACCCTGAGCACTGAGCACCCAGAGGACTGAGCACCCAGCACCCTGAGCAGTGAGCACCCAGCACGCTCAGTACTGAGCACCGATCACCCTGAGCACTGAGCACCCAGGACCCCGAGCACTGAGCACCCAGCACCCTGAGTACAGAGCACCCAGCACCCCGAGTACTGAGCACCCAGCAGCCCGAGCACTGAGAACACAGCACCCTGAGTACTGAGCACCCTGAGTATTGAACACCGATCACCCTGAGCACTGAGCACCCAGCACCCTGAGTACTGAGCACCCAGCACCCTGAGCACTGAGCACCCAGCACCCTGAGCACTGAGCACCCAGCACCCTGAGTACTGAGCACCCAGCACCCTGAGTACTGAGTACCCAGCACCCTGAGCTCTGAGCACCCAGCACCCTGAGTACTGAGCACTGAGCACCCTGAGTACTGAGCACCCAGCACCCTTAGTACTGAGCACCCAGCACCCTGATCACTGAGCACCCAGCACCCTGACTACTGAGCACCCAGCACCACCCTCAGCACTGAGCACCCAGGACCCCGAGCACTGAGCACCCAGCACCCTGAGCACTGAGCACCCAGCACCCCGAGTACTGAGCACCCAGCACCCCGAGTACTGAGCACCGAGCACCCCGAGCACTGAGCACCCAGCAAACTGAGTACTGAGCACCCAGCACCCTGAGTACTGAGCACTGAGCACCCCGAGTACTGAGCACCCAGCACCCCGAGCACTGAGCACCCAGCAACCTGAGTACTGAGAACAGATCACCCTGAGTACTGAGCACCCAGAACCCTGAGTACTGAGCCCCCAGCACCCTGAGTACTGAGCACCCAGCACCCCGATCACTGAGCACCCAGCACCCCGAGAATGAGCACCCAGCACCCTGAGTACTGAGAACCGAGCACCCTGAGTACTGAGCACCCAGCACCCTGAGTACTGAGCCCCCAGCACCCTGAGTACTGAGCACCCAGCAACCCGAGCACTGAGCACCCAGCACCCTGAGAATGAGCACCCAGCACCATGAGTACTGAGCACCCAGCACCCTGAGTACTGAGCACTAAGCACCCAGAGCACTGAGCACCCAGCACCCAGAGCACTGAGCACCCAGCGCCCCGAGCACTGAGCACCAAGCACCCCGAGCACTGAGAACTGAGCACCCTGAGCACTGAGCACCCAGCACCCCGAGTACTGAGCACTGAGCACCCTGAGTACTGAGCAACAAGAACCCCGAGTACTGAGCACTGAGCACCCTGAGTACTGAGCAACCAGCAACCTGAGAACTGAGCACCCAGCACCCTGAGTACTGAGCACTGAGAACCCTGAGTACTGAGCACCGAGCACCCTGAGTACTGAGCACCCAGCACCCTGATCACTGAGCACGGAGCACCCCGAGGACTGAGCACCCAGCACCCTGAGCACTGAGCACCCAGCACCTTGAGTACTGAGCACCGAGCACCCCGAGCACTGAGCACCCAGCACCCTGAGTACTGAGCACCTAGCACCCTGAGCACTGAGCACCCAGCACCCTGAGCACTGAGCACGCAGCACCCCGAGCACTGAGCACCCAGCACCCTGAGTACTGAGCACAGAGCACCCTGAGCACTGAGCACCCAGCACACTGAGTACTGAGCACCCAGCACCCTGAGTACTGAGCAACCAGCACCCTGAGCACTGAGCACTGAGCACCCAGCACCCTGAGCACTGAGCACTGAGCACCCAGCACCACAGCCCTGAGCACCCAGCACCCTGAGCACTGAGCACCCAGCACCATGAGCACTGAGCACCCAGCACCCGGAGCACCCAGCACCCTGAGTACTGAGCACCCAGCCCCCTGAGTACTGAGCACCCAGCACCCTGAGTACTGAGCACTCAGCACCCTGAGTACTGAGAACCGAGCACCCCGAGCACTGAGCACCCAGCACCCTGAGTACTGAGCACCCTGAGGACTGAGCACCCAGCACCCTGAGCACTGAGCACCCAGCACCCTGAGTACTGAGCACTGATCACCCTGAGCACTGAGCACCCAGCACCCCGAGCACTGAGCACCCAGCACCCTGAGTACTGAGAACCTAGCACCCTGAGCACTGAGCACCGAGCACCCTGAGTACTGAACACCCAGCACCCTGAGCACTGAGCACTGAGCACCCAGCACCCTGAGCACTGAGCACTGAGCACCCAGCACCCCGAGCGCTGAGCACCCAGCAGCCTGAGCACCCAGCACCCTGAGCACTGAGCACCCTGAGCACTGAGCACTGAGCACCCAGCACCCTGAGTACTGAGCACCAAACACTCTGAGCACTGAGCACCCAGCACGCTGAGTACTGAGCACTGAGCACACAGCACCCTGAGTACTGAGCACCCAGCACCCCGAGCACTGAGCACCCAGGGCCCCGAGCACTGAGCACCCAGCACCCTGAGCACTGAGCACTGAGCACACTGAGCACTGAGCACGCAGCACCCCGAGTACTGAGCCCTGCGCACCCTGAGTACTGAGCACCCAACACCCAGAGTATTGAGCACCCAGCACCCTGAGATCTGAGCACCCAGCACCCTGAGTACTGAGCACCCAGCACCCTGAGTACTGAGCACTGAGCACCCCAGTACTGAGCACCCAGCACGCCGAGCACTGAGCACCCAGCAACCTGAGTACTGAGAACAGATCACCCTGAGTACTGAGCACGCAGAACCCTGAGTACTGAGCCCCCAGCACCCTGAGTACTGAGCACCCAGCACCCCGAGCACTGAGCACCCAGCACCCCGAGAATGAGCACCCAGCACCCTGAGTACTGAGAACCGAGCACCCTGAGTACTGAGCACCCAGCACCCTGAGTACTGAGCCCTCAGCACCCTGAGAACTGAGCACCCAGCAACCCGAGCACTGAGCACCCAGCACCCTGAGAATGAGCACCCAGCACCATGAGTACTGAGCACCCAGCACCCTGAGTACTGAGCACTAAGCACCCAGAGCACTGAGCACCCAGCACCCCAAGCACTAAGCACCCAGCGCCCCGAGCACTGAGCACCCAGCACCCCGAGCACTGAGAACTGAGCACCCTGAGCACTGAGCTCCCAGCACCCAGAGTACTGAGCACTGAGCACCCTGAGTACTGAGCAACAAGCACCCCGAGTACTGAGCACTGAGCACCCTGAGTACTGAGCACCCAGCACCCTGAGAACTGAGCACCCAGCACCCTGAGTACTGAGCACTGAGAACCCTGAGTACTGAGCACCGATCACCCTGAGTACTGAGCACCCAGCACCCTGATCACTGAGCATGGAGCACCCCGAGGACTGAGCACCCAGCACCCTTAGCACTGAGCACCCAGCACCTTGAGTACTGAGCACCGAGCACCCCGAGCACTGAGCACCCAGCACCCTGAGTACTGAGCACTCAGCACCCTGAGTACTGAGCACCGAGCACCCCGAGCACTGAGCACCCAGCACCCTGAGCACTGAGCACCCGGGGGACTGAGCACCCAGCACCCTGAGCACTGAGCACCGATCACCCTGAGCACTGAGCACCCAGCACACCGAGCACTGAGCACCCAGCACCCTGAGTACTGAGCACCCAGCACCCCGAGTACTGAGCACCCAGCACCCTGAGTACTGAGCACCCAGCACCCCGAGCACTGAGCAACCAGCACCCTGAGTACTGAGCACCCTGAGTACTGAGCACTGAGCACCGAGCACCCTGAGTACTGAGCACCCTGAGGACTGAGCACCCAGCACCCTGAGCACTGAGAACCCAGCACCCTGAGTACTGAGCACTGATCACCCTGAGCACTGAGCACCCAGCACACCGAGCACTGAGCACCCAGCACCCTGAGTACTGAGCACCTAGCACCCTGAGCACTGAGCACCGAGCACCCTGAGTACTGAACACCCAGCACCCTGAGCACTGAGCACTGAGCACCCAGCACCCTGAGCACTGAGCACTGAGCACCCAGCACCCCGAGGACTGAGCACCCAGCACCCTGAGCACAGAGCACCCTGAGCACTGAGCACCCTGAGCACTGAGCACCCTGAGCACTGAACACTGAGCACCCAGCACCCTGAGTACTGAGCACCCAACACTCTGAGCACTGAGCACCCAGCACGCTGAGTACTGAGCACTGAGCACACAGCACCCTGAGTACTGAGCACACAGCACCCTGAGGACTGAGCACCCAGCGCCCCGAGGACTGAGCACCCAGCACCCTGAGCACTGAGCACGGAGCACACTGAGCACTGAGCACCCAGCACCCCGAGTACTGAGCACTGAGCACCCTGAGTACTGAGCACCCAACACCCAGAGTACTGAGCACCCAGCACCCTGAGAACTGAGCACCCAGCACCCTGAGTACTGAGCACCCAGCACCCTGAGTACTGAGCACCCAGCACCCTGAGCACTGAGCACTGAGCACCCAGCACCTTGAGCACTGAGCACTGACCACCCAGCACCCCGAGCACTGAGCACCCAGCACCCCGAGCACTGAGCACCCAGCCCCCTGAGCACTGAGCACCCAGCACACTGAGCACTGAGCACCCAGCCCCATGAGTACTGAGCACCCAGCACCATGAGTACTGAGCACCCAGCACCCTGAGTACTGAGCACCCAGCACCCTGAGTACTGAGCACACTGAGTACTGAGCACCGATCACCCTGAGCACTGAGCACCCAGCACCCTGAGTACTGAGCACCCAGCACCCTGAGCACTGAGCACCCAGCACCCTGAGCACTGAGCACCCAGCACCCTGAGTACTGAGCACCCAGCACCCTGAGTACTGAGCACCCTGAGTACTGAGCACCGATCACCCTGAGCACTGAGCACCCAGCACCCCGAGCACTGAGCACCCAGCACCCTGAGTACTGAGCACCCAGCACCCTGAGCACTGAGCACCCAGCACCCTGAGTACTGAGCACCCTGAGTACTGAGCACCGATCACCCTGAGCACTGAGCACCCAGCACCCTGAGTACTGAGCACCCAGCACCCTGAGCACTGAGCACCCAGCACCCTGAGCACTGAGCACCCAGCACCCTGAGTACTGAGCACCCAGCACCCTGAGTACGGAGTACCCAGCACCCTGAGCACTGAGCACCCAGCACCCTGAGTACTGAGCACCGAGCACCCTGAGTACTGAGCACCAAGCACCCTGAGTACTGAGCACCCAGCACCCTGAGCACTGAGCACCCAGCACCCTGAGTACTGAGCACCCAGCACCCTGAGTACTGAGCACCCAGCCCCCAGAGCACTGAGCACCCAGCACCCCGAGCACGGAGCACCCAGCACCCTGAGCACCCAGCACCCTGAGCACAGAGCACCCTAAGCACTGAGCACCCTGAGCACTGAGCACCCAGCCCACTGAGTACTGAGCACCCAACACTCTGAGCACTGAGCACCCAGCACGCTGAGTACTGACCAGCGATCACCCTGAGCACTGAGCACCCAGGACCCCGAGCACTGAGCACCCAGCACCCTGAGTACAGAGCACCCAGCACCCTGAGTACTGAGCACCCAGCACCCCGAGCACTGAGCACCCAGCACCCTGAGTACTGAGCACCGATCATCATGAGCACTGAGCACCCAGCACCCTGAGTACTGAGCACCCAGCACCCTGAGCACTGAGCACCCAGCACCCTGAGCACTGAGCACCCAGCACCCTGAGTACGGAGCACCCAGCACCCTGAGTACTGAGTACCCAGCACCCTGAGCACTGAGCATCCAGCACCCTGAGTACTGAGCACCGAGCACCCTGAGTACTGAGCACCCAGCACCCCGAGCACTGAGCACCCAGCACCCTGAGTACTGAGCACCGATCACCCTGAGCACTGAGCACCCAGGACCCCGAGCACTGAGCACCCAGCACCCTGAGTACAGAGCACCCAGCACCCCGAGTACTGAGCACCCAGCACCCTGAGCATTGAGCACCCAGCACCCTGAGTACTGAGCACCCTGAGTACTGAGTACCGATCACCCTGAGCACTGAGCACCCAGCACCCTGAGTACTGAGCACCCAGCACCCTGAGCACTGAGCACCCAGCACCCTGAGCACTGAGCACCCAGCACACTGAATACTGAGCACCCAGCACCCTGATTATTGAGTACCCAGCACCCTGAGCACTGAGCAGCCAGCACCCTGAGTACTGAGCACCGAGCACCCTGAGTACTGAGCAACCAGCACCCTTAGTACTGAGCACCCAGCACCCCGAGCACTGAGCACACAGCACCCTGAGTACTGAGCACCCAGCACCACCCTCAGCACTGAGCACCCAGCACCCCGAGCACTGAGCACCCAGCACCCTGAGCACTGAGCACCCAGTACCCCGAGTACTGAGCACCCAGCACCCCGAGTACTGAGCACCGAGCACCTCGAGCACTGAGCACCCAGCACCCTGAGTACTGAGCACCCAGCACCCTGAGTACTGAGCACTGAGCACCCCGAGTACTGAGCACCCAGCCCCCCGAGCACTGAGCACCTAGCAACCTGAGTACTGAGAACAGATCACCCTGAGTACTGAGCACACAGCACCCTGAGTACTGAGCCCCCAGCACCCTGAGTACTGAGCACCCAGCACCCCGAGCACTGAGCACCCAGCACCCCGAGAATGAGCACCCAGCACCCTGAGTACTGAGAACCGAGCACCCTGAGTACTGAGCACCCAGCACCCTGAGTACTGAGCCCCTAGCACCCTGAGAATGAGCACTAAGCACCATGAGTACTGAGCACCCAGCACCCTGAGTACTGAGCACTAAGCACCCAAAGCACTGAGAACCCAGCACCCCGAGCACGGAGCACCCAGGACCCCGAGCACTGAGAACTGAGCACCCAGCACCCTGAGTACTGAGCACCGAGCTCCCCGAGCACTGAGCACCCTGAGTACTGAGCACCCAGCACCCCGATCACTGAGCACCCAGCACCCTGAGCACTGAGCACCCAGCACCCTGAGCACTGAGCACCCAGCACCCTGAGTACTGAGCACCCAGCACGCTGAGTACTGAGCACCCAGCACCCCGAGCACTGAGCACCCAGCCCCCTGAGTACTGAGCACTGAGCACCCAGCACCCCGAGCACTGAGCACCCAGCACCCTGTGTACTGAGCACTGAGCACCCTGAGTACTAAGCACCCAGCACCCTGAGTACTGAGCACCCAGGACCCTGAGGACTGAGCACCGAGCACCCCGAGCACTGAGCACCCAGCACCCCGAGCACTGAGCACCCAGGGCCCCGAGCACTGAGCACCCAGCACCCTGAGCACTGAGCACTGAGCACACTGAGCACTGAGCACGCAGCACCCCGAGTACTGAGCCCTGCGCACCCTGAGTACTGAGCACCCAACACCCAGAGTATTGAGCACCCAGCACCCTGAGATCTGAGCACCCAGCACCCTGAGTACTGAGCACCCAGCACCCTGAGTACTGAGCACTGAGCACCCCAGTACTGAGCACCCAGCACGCCGAGCACTGAGCACCCAGCAACCTGAGTACTGAGAACAGATCACCCTGAGTACTGAGCACCCAGAACCCTGAGTACTGAGCCCCCAGCACCCTGAGTACTGAGCACCCAGCACCCCGAGCACTGAGCACCCAGCACCCCGAGAATGAGCACCCAGCACCCTGAGTACTGAGAACCGAGCACCCTGAGTACTGAGCACCCAGCACCCTGAGTACTGAGCCCTCAGCACCCTGAGAACTGAGCACCCAGCAACCCGAGCACTGAGCACCCAGCACCCTGAGAATGAGCACCCAGCACCATGAGTACTGAGCACCCAGCACCCTGAGTACTGAGCACTAAGCACCCAGAGCACTGAGCACCCAGCACCCCAAGCACTAAGCACCCAGCGCCCCGAGCACTGAGCACCCAGCACCCCGAGCACTGAGAACTGAGCACCCTGAGCACTGAGCTCCCAGCACCCAGAGTACTGAGCACTGAGCACCCTGAGTACTGAGCAACAAGCACCCCGAGTACTGAGCACTGAGCACCCTGAGTACTGAGCACCCAGCACCCTGAGAACTGAGCACCCAGCACCCTGAGTACTGAGCACTGAGAACCCTGAGTACTGAGCACCGATCACCCTGAGTACTGAGCACCCAGCACCCTGATCACTGAGCACGGAGCACCCCGAGGACTGAGCACCCAGCACCCTTAGCACTGAGCACCCAGCACCTTGAGTACTGAGCACCGAGCACCCCGAGCACTGAGCACCCAGCACCCTGAGTACTGAGCACTCAGCACCCTGAGTACTGAGCACCGAGCACCCCGAGCACTGAGCACCCAGCACCCTGAGCACTGAGCACCCGGGGGACTGAGCACCCAGCACCCTGAGCACTGAGCACCGATCACCCTGAGCACTGAGCACCCAGCACACCGAGCACTGAGCACCCAGCACCCTGAGTACTGAGCACCCAGCACCCCGAGTACTGAGCACCCAGCACCCTGAGTACTGAGCACCCAGCACCCCGAGCACTGAGCAACCAGCACCCTGAGTACTGAGCACCCTGAGTACTGAGCACTGAGCACCGAGCACCCTGAGTACTGAGCACCCTGAGGACTGAGCACCCAGCACCCTGAGCACTGAGAACCCAGCACCCTGAGTACTGAGCACTGATCACCCTGAGCACTGAGCACCCAGCACACCGAGCACTGAGCACCCAGCACCCTGAGTACTGAGCACCTAGCACCCTGAGCACTGAGCACCGAGCACCCTGAGTACTGAACACCCAGCACCCTGAGCACTGAGCACTGAGCACCCAGCACCCTGAGCACTGAGCACTGAGCACCCAGCACCCCGAGGACTGAGCACCCAGCACCCTGAGCACCCAGCACCCTGAGCACTGAGCACCCTGAGCACTGAGCACCCTGAGCACTGAACACTGAGCACCCAGCACCCTGAGTACTGAGCACCCAACACTCTGAGCACTGAGCACCCAGCACGCTGAGTACTGAGCACTGAGCACACAGCACCCTGAGTACTGAGCACACAGCACCCTGAGGATTGAGCACCCAGCGCCCCGAGGACTGAGCACCCAGCACCCTGAGCACTGAGCACGGAGCACACTGAGCACTGAGCACCCAGCACCCCGAGTACTGAGCACTGAGCACCCTGAGTACTGAGCACCCAACACCCAGAGTACTGAGCACCCAGCACCCTGAGAACTGAGCACCCAGCACCCTGAGTACTGAGCACCCAGCACCCTGAGTACTGAGCACCCAGCACCCTGAGCACTGAGCACTGAGCACCCAGCACCTTGAGCACTGAGCACTGACCACCCAGCACCCCGAGCACTGAGCACCCAGCACCCCGAGCACTGAGCACCCAGCCCCCTGAGCACTGAACACCCAGCACACTGAGCACTGAGCACCCAGCCCCATGAGTACTGAGCACCCAGCACCATGAGTACTGAGCACCCAGCACCCTGAGTACTGAGCACCCAGCACCCTGAGTACTGAGCACACTGAGTACTGAGCACCGATCACCCTGAGCACTGAGCACCCAGCACCCTGAGTACTGAGCACCCAGCACCCTGAGCACTGAGCACCCAGCACCCTGAGCACTGAGCACCCAGCACCCTGAGTACTGAGCACCCAGCACCCTGAGTACTGAGCACCCTGAGTACTGAGCACCGATCACCCTGAGCACTGAGCACCCAGCACCCCGAGCACTGAGCACCCAGCACCCTGAGTACTGAGCACCCAGCACCCTGAGCACTGAGCACCCAGCACCCTGAGTACTGAGCACCCTGAGTACTGAGCACCGATCACCCTGAGCACTGAGCACCCAGCACCCTGAGTACTGAGCACCCAGCACCCTGAGCACTGAGCACCCAGCAGCCTGAGCACTGAGCACCCAGCACCCTGAGTACTGAGCACCCAGCACCCTGAGTACGGAGTACCCAGCACCCTGAGCACTGAGCACCCAGCACCCTGAGTACTGAGCACCGAGCACCCTGAGTACTGAGCACCAAGCACCCTGAGTACTGAGCACCCAGCACCCTGAGCACTGAGCACCCAGCACCCTGAGTACTGAGCACCCAGCACCCTGAGTACTGAGCACCCAGCCCCCAGAGCACTGAGCACCCAGCACCCCGAGCACGGAGCACCCAGCACCCTGAGCACCCAGCACCCTGAGCACAGAGCACCCTAAGCACTGAGCACCCTGAGCACTGAGCACCCAGCACCCTGAGTACTGAGCACCCAGCCCACTGAGTACTGAGCACCCAACACTCTGAGCACTGAGCACCCAGCACGCTGAGTACTGACCAGCGATCACCCTGAGCACTGAGCACCCAGGACCCCGAGCACTGAGCACCCAGCACCCTGAGTACAGAGCACCCAGCACCCTGAGTACTGAGCACCCAGCACCCCGAGCACTGAGCACCCAGCACCCTGAGTACTGAGCACCGATCATCATGAGCACTGAGCACCCAGCACCCTGAGTACTGAGCACCCAGCACCCTGAGCACTGAGCACCCAGCACCCTGAGCACTGAGCACCCAGCACCCTGAGTACGGAGCACCCAGCACCCTGAGTACTGAGTACCCAGCACCCTGAGCACTGAGCATCCAGCACCCTGAGTACTGAGCACCGAGCACCCTGAGTACTGAGCACCCAGCACCCCGAGCACTGAGCACCCAGCACCCTGAGTACTGAGCACCGATCACCCTGAGCACTGAGCACCCAGGACCCCGAGCACTGAGCACCCAGCACCCTGAGTACAGAGCACCCAGCACCCCGAGTACTGAGCACCCAGCACCCTGAGCATTGAGCACCCAGCACCCTGAGTACTGAGCACCCTGAGTACTGAGCACTGATCACCCTGAGCACTGAGCACCCAGCACCCTGAGTACTGAGCACCCAGCACCCTGAGCACTGAGCACCCAGCACCCTGAGCACTGAGCACCCAGCACACTGAATACTGAGCACCCAGCACCCTGATTATTGAGTACCCAGCACCCTGAGCACTGAGCACCCAGCACCCTGAGTACTGAGCACCGAGCACCCTGAGTACTGAGCAACCAGCACCCTTAGTACTGAGCACCCAGCACCCCGAGCACTGAGCACACAGCACCCTGAGTACTGAGCACCCAGCACCACCCTCAGCACTGAGCACCCAGCACCCCGAGCACTGAGCACCCAGCACCCTGAGCACTGAGCACCCAGTACCCCGAGTACTGAGCACCCAGCACCCCGAGTACTGAGCACCGAGCACCTCGAGCACTGAGCACCCAGCACCCTGAGTACTGAGCACCCAGCACCCTGAGTACTGAGCACTGAGCACCCCGAGTACTGAGCACCCAGCCCCCCGAGCACTGAGCACCTAGCAACCTGAGTACTGAGAACAGATCACCCTGAGTACTGAGCACACAGCACCCTGAGTACTGAGCCCCCAGCACCCTGAGTACTGAGCACCCAGCACCCCGAGCACTGAGCACCCAGCACCCCGAGAATGAGCACCCAGCACCCTGAGTACTGAGAACCGAGCACCCTGAGTACTGAGCACCCAGCACCCTGAGTACTGAGCCCCTAGCACCCTGAGAATGAGCACTAAGCACCCAAAGCACTGAGAACCCAGCACCCCGAGCACGGAGCACCCAGGACCCCGAGCACTGAGAACTGAGCACCCAGCACCCTGAGTACTGAGCACCGAGCTCCCCGAGCACTGAGCACCCTGAGTACTGAGCACCCAGCACCCCGATCACTGAGCACCCAGCACCCTGAGCACTGAGCACCCAGCACCCTGAGCACTGAGCACCCAGCACCCTGAGTACTGAGCACCCAGCACGCTGAGTACTGAGCACCCAGCACCCCGAGCACTGAGCACCCAGCCCCCTGAGTACTGAGCACTGAGCACCCAGCACCCCGAGCACTGAGCACCCAGCACCCTGTGTACTGAGCACTGAGCACCCTGAGTACTAAGCACCCAGCACCCTGAGTACTGAGCACCCAGGACCCTGAGGACTGAGCACCGAGCACCCCGAGCACTGAGCACCCAGCACCCTGAGCACTCAGCACCCAGCACCCCGAGCACTGAGCACCCAGCACCCTGAGCACTGAGCACCCTGAGGACTGAGCACCCAGCACCCTGAGCACTGAGAACCCAGCACCCTGAGTACTGAGCACTGATCACCCTGAGCACTGAGCACCCAGCACACCGAGCACTGAGCACCCAGCACCCTGAGTACTGAGCACCTAGCACCCTGAGCACTGAGCACCGAGCACCCTGAGTACTGAACACCCAGCACCCTGAGCACTGAGCACTGAGCACCCAGCACCCTGAGCACTGAGCACTGAGCACCCAGCACCCCGAGGACTGAGCACCCAGCACCCTGAGCACCCAGCACCCTGAGCACTGAGCACCCTGAGCACTGAGCACCCTGAGCACTGAACACTGAGCACCCAGCACCCTGAGTACTGAGCACCCAACACTCTGAGCACTGAGCACCCAGCACGCTGAGTACTGAGCACTGAGCACACAGCACCCTGAGTACTGAGCACACAGCACCCTGAGGATTGAGCACCCAGCGCCCCGAGGACTGAGCACCCAGCACCCTGAGCACTGAGCACGGAGCACACTGAGCACTGAGCACCCAGCACCCCGAGTACTGAGCACTGAGCACCCTGAGTACTGAGCACCCAACACCCAGAGTACTGAGCACCCAGCACCCTGAGAACTGAGCACCCAGCACCCTGAGTACTGAGCACCCAGCACCCTGAGTACTGAGCACCCAGCACCCTGAGCACTGAGCACTGAGCACCCAGCACCTTGAGCACTGAGCACTGACCACCCAGCACCCCGAGCACTGAGCACCCAGCACCCCGAGCACTGAGCACCCAGCCCCCTGAGCACTGAGCACCCAGCACACTGAGCACTGAGCACCCAGCCCCATGAGTACTGAGCACCCAGCACCATGAGTACTGAGCACCCAGCACCCTGAGTACTGAGCACCCAGCACCCTGAGTACTGAGCACACTGAGTACTGAGCACCGATCACCCTGAGCACTGAGCACCCAGCACCCTGAGTACTGAGCACCCAGCACCCTGAGCACTGAGCACCCAGCACCCTGAGCACTGAGCACCCAGCACCCTGAGTACTGAGCACCCAGCACCCTGAGTACTGAGCACCCTGAGTACTGAGCACCGATCACCCTGAGCACTGAGCACCCAGCACCCCGAGCACTGAGCACCCAGCACCCTGAGTACTGAGCACCCAGCACCCTGAGCACTGAGCACCCAGCACCCTGAGTACTGAGCACCCTGAGTACTGAGCACCGATCACCCTGAGCACTGAGCACCCAGCACCCTGAGTACTGAGCACCCAGCACCCTGAGCACTGAGCACCCAGCAGCCTGAGCACTGAGCACCCAGCACCCTGAGTACTGAGCACCCAGCACCCTGAGTACGGAGTACCCAGCACCCTGAGCACTGAGCACCCAGCACCCTGAGTACTGAGCACCGAGCACCCTGAGTACTGAGCACCAAGCACCCTGAGTACTGAGCACCCAGCACCCTGAGCACTGAGCACCCAGCACCCTGAGTACTGAGCACCCAGCACCCTGAGTACTGAGCACCCAGCCCCCAGAGCACTGAGCACCCAGCACCCCGAGCACGGAGCACCCAGCACCCTGAGCACCCAGCACCCTGAGCACAGAGCACCCTAAGCACTGAGCACCCTGAGCACTGAGCACCCAGCACCCTGAGTACTGAGCACCCAGCCCACTGAGTACTGAGCACCCAACACTCTGAGCACTGAGCACCCAGCACGCTGAGTACTGACCAGCGATCACCCTGAGCACTGAGCACCCAGGACCCCGAGCACTGAGCACCCAGCACCCTGAGTACAGAGCACCCAGCACCCTGAGTACTGAGCACCCAGCACCCCGAGCACTGAGCACCCAGCACCCTGAGTACTGAGCACCGATCATCATGAGCACTGAGCACCCAGCACCCTGAGTACTGAGCACCCAGCACCCTGAGCACTGAGCACCCAGCACCCTGAGCACTGAGCACCCAGCACCCTGAGTACGGAGCACCCAGCACCCTGAGTACTGAGTACCCAGCACCCTGAGCACTGAGCATCCAGCACCCTGAGTACTGAGCACCGAGCACCCTGAGTACTGAGCACCCAGCACCCCGAGCACTGAGCACCCAGCACCCTGAGTACTGAGCACCGATCACCCTGAGCACTGAGCACCCAGGACCCCGAGCACTGAGCACCCAGCACCCTGAGTACAGAGCACCCAGCACCCCGAGTACTGAGCACCCAGCACCCTGAGCATTGAGCACCCAGCACCCTGAGTACTGAGCACCCTGAGTACTGAGCACCGATCACCCTGAGCACTGAGCACCCAGCACCCTGAGTACTGAGCACCCAGCACCCTGAGCACTGAGCACCCAGCACCCTGAGCACTGAGCACCCAGCACACTGAATACTGAGCACCCAGCACCCTGATTATTGAGTACCCAGCACCCTGAGCACTGAGCACCCAGCACCCTGAGTACTGAGCACCGAGCACCCTGAGTACTGAGCAACCAGCACCCTTAGTACTGAGCACCCAGCACCCCGAGCACTGAGCACACAGCACCCTGAGTACTGAGCACCCAGCACCACCCTCAGCACTGAGCACCCAGCACCCCGAGCACTGAGCACCCAGCACCCTGAGCACTGAGCACCCAGTACCCCGAGTACTGAGCACCCAGCACCCCGAGTACTGAGCACCGAGCACCTCGAGCACTGAGCACCCAGCACCCTGAGTACTGAGCACCCAGCACCCTGAGTACTGAGCACTGAGCACCCCGAGTACTGAGCACCCAGCCCCCCGAGCACTGAGCACCTAGCAACCTGAGTACTGAGAACAGATCACCCTGAGTACTGAGCACACAGCACCCTGAGTACTGAGCCCCCAGCACCCTGAGTACTGAGCACCCAGCACCCCGAGCACTGAGCACCCAGCACCCCGAGAATGAGCACCCAGCACCCTGAGTACTGAGAACCGAGCACCCTGAGTACTGAGCACCCAGCACCCTGAGTACTGAGCCCCTAGCACCCTGAGAATGAGCACTAAGCACCCAAAGCACTGAGAACCCAGCACCCCGAGCACGGAGCACCCAGGACCCCGAGCACTGAGAACTGAGCACCCAGCACCCTGAGTACTGAGCACCGAGCTCCCCGAGCACTGAGCACCCTGAGTACTGAGCACCCAGCACCCCGATCACTGAGCACCCAGCACCCTGAGCACTGAGCACCCAGCACCCTGAGCACTGAGCACCCAGCACCCTGAGTACTGAGCACCCAGCACGCTGAGTACTGAGCACCCAGCACCCCGAGCACTGAGCACCCAGCCCCCTGAGTACTGAGCACTGAGCACCCAGCACCCCGAGCACTGAGCACCCAGCACCCTGTGTACTGAGCACTGAGCACCCTGAGTACTAAGCACCCAGCACCCTGAGTACTGAGCACCCAGGACCCTGAGGACTGAGCACCGAGCACCCCGAGCACTGAGCACCCAGCACCCTGAGCACTCAGCACCCAGCACCCCGAGCACTGAGCACCCAGCACCCTGAGCACTGAGCACCCAGCACCCTGAACATGGAGCACCCCGAGGACTGAGCACCCAGCACCCTGAGCACTGAGCATCCAGCACCTTGAGTACTGAGCACCGAGCACCCCGAGCACTAAGCACCCAGCACCCTGAGTACTGAGCACCCAGCACCCTGAGCACTGAGCACCCAGCACCCTGAGCACTGAGCAGCCAGCAACCCGAGCACGGAGCACCCAGCACTCTGAGTACTGAGCACCCAACACCCAGAGTACTGAGCACCCAGCACCCTGAGCACTGAGCACCCAGCACCCCGAGTACTGAGCACGCAGCACCCTGAGTACTGAGCACCCAGCAACCTGAGCACTGAGCACCCGGAGGACTGAGCACCCAGCACCCTGAGCACTGAGCACCCAGCACCCTGAGCACTGAGCACCCAGCACCCTGAGCACTGAGCACACAGCACCTCGAGTACTGAGTACCCAGCACCCTGAGCACTGAGCACCCAGCACCCTGAGTACTGAGCACCGAGCACCCTGAGTACTGAGCACCCAGCACACTTAGTACTGAGCACCCAGCACCCTGAGCACTGAGCACCCAGCACCCCGAGTACTGAGCACCCAGCACCCCGAGTACTGAGCACCGAGCACCCCGAGCACTGAGCACCCAGCACCCTGAGCACTGAGCACCCAGCATCCCGAGCACTGAGCACCCAGCACCTTGAGTACTGAGAACCGAGCACCCTGAGTACTGAGCACCAAGCACCCTGAGTACTGAGCACTAAGAACCCAGAGCACTGAGCACCCAGCACCCCGAGCACGGAGCACCCACGACCCCGAGCACTGAGAACTGAGCACCCAGCACCCTGAGTACTGAGCACCGAGCTCCCCGAGCACTGAGCACCCTGAGTACTGAGCACCCAGCACCCCGATCACTGAGCACCCAGCACACTGAGCACTGAGCACCCAGCACCCTGAGCACTGAGCACCCAGCACCCTGAGTACTGAGCACACAGCACGCTGAGTACTGAGCACCCAGCACCCCGAGCACTGAACACCCAGCACCCTGAGTACTGAGCACCGATCACCCTGAGCACTGAGCACCCAGGACCCCGAGCACTGAGCACCCAGCACCCTGAGTACAGAGCACCCAGCACCCCGAGTACTGAGCACCCAGCACCCTGAGCACTGAGCACACAGCACCCTGAGTACTGAGCACCCTGAGTACTGAGCACCGATCACCCTGAGCACTGAGCACCCAGCACCCTGAGTACTGAGCACCCAGCACCCTGAGCACTGAGCACCCAGCACCCTGAGTACTGAGCACCCAGCACCACCCTCAGCACTGAGCACCGAGCACCCCGAGGACTGAGCACCCAGCACCCTGAGCACTGAGCACCCAGCACCCTGATTACTGAGTAACCAGCACCCTGAGCACTGAGCACCCAGCACCCTGAGTACTGAGCACCGAGCACCCTGAGTACTGAGCACCCAGCACCCTTAGTACTGAGCACCCAGCACCCTGAGCACTGAGCACCCAGCACCCTGAGTACTGAGCACCCAGCACCACCCTCAGCACTGAGCACCGAGCACCCCGAGGACTGAGCACCCAGCACCCTGAGCACTGAGCACCCAGCACCCTGAGTACTGAGCACCCAGCACCCCGAGTACTGAGCACCGAGCACCTCGAGCACTGAGCACCCAGCACCCTGAGTACTGAGCACCCAGCACCCTGAGTACTGAGCACTGAGCACCCCGAGTACTGAGCACCCAGCACCCCGAGCACTGAGCACCTAGCAACCTGAGTACTGAGAACAGATCACCCTGAGTACTGAGCACCCAGCACCCTGAGTACTGAGCCCCCAGCACGCTGAGTACTGAGCACCCAGCACCCCGAGCACTGAGCACCCAGCACCCCGAGAATGAGCACCCAGCACCCTGAGTACTGAGAACCGAGCACCCTGAGTACTGAGCACCCAGCACCCTGAGTACTGAGCCCCTAGCACCCTGAGAATGAGCACCCAGCACCATGAGTACTGAGCACCCAGCACCCTGAGTACTGAGCACTAAGCACCCAGAGCACTGAGAACCCAGCACCCCGAGCACGGAGCACCCAGGACCCCGAGCACTGAGAACTGAGCACCCAGCACCCTGAGTACTGAGCACCGAGCTCCCCGAGCACTGAGCACCCTGAGTACTGAGCACCCAGCACCCCGATCACTGAGCACCCAGCACCCTGAGCACTGAGCACCCAGCACCCTGAGCACTGAGCACCCAGCACCCTGAGTACTGAGCACCCAGCACGCTGAGTACTGAGCACCCAGCACCCCGAGCACTGAGCACCCAGCACCCTGAGTACTGAGCACTGAGCACCCAGCACCCCGAGCACTGAGCACCCAGCACCCTGTGTACTGAGCACTGAGCACCCTGAGTACTAAGCACCCAGCACCCTGAGTACTGCGCACCCAGGACCCTGAGCACGGAGCACCCCGAGCACTGAGCACCCAGCACCCTGAGCACTCAGCACCCAGCACCCCAAGCACTGAGCACCCAGCACCCTGAGCACTGAGCACCCAGCACCCTGAGCACGGAGCACCCCGAGGACTGAGCACCCAGCACCCTGAGCACTGAGCACCCAGCACCCTGAGCACTGAGCACCCAGCAGCCTGAGCACTGAGCACCCAGCACCCTGAGTACTGAGCACCGAGCACCCTGAGTACTGAGCACACAGCACCCCGAGCACTGAGCACCCAGCACCCTGAGTACTGAGCACCGATCACCCTGAGCACTGAGCACCCAGGACCCCGAGCACTGAGCACCCAGTACCCTGAGTACAGAGCACCCAGCACCCCGAGTACTGAGCACCCAGCACCCTGAGCACTGAGCACCCAGCACCCTGAGTACTGAGCACCCTGAGTACTGAGCACCGATCACCCTGAGCACTGAGCACCCAGCACCCTGAGTACTGAGCACCCAGCACCCTGAGCACTGAGCACCCAGCACCCTGAGCACTGAGCACCCAGCACACTGTGTACTGAGCACCCAGCACCCTGATTACTGAGTACCCAGCACCCTGAGCACTGAGCACCCAGCACCCTGAGTACTGAGCACCGAGCACCCTGAGTACTGAGCACCCAGCACCCTTAGTACTGAGCACCCAGCACCCCGAGCACTGAGCACCCAGCACCCTGAGTACTGAGCACCCAGCACCACCCTCAGCACTGAGCACCCAGCACCCCGAGCACTGAGCACCCAGCACCCTGAGCACTGAGCACCCAGTACCCCGAGTACTGAGCACCCAGCACCCCGAGTACTGCGCACCGAGCACCTCGAGCACTGAGCACCCAGCACCCTGAGAACTGAGCACCCAGCACCCTGAGTACTGAGCACTGAGCACCCCGAGTACTGAGCACCCAGCACCCCGAGCACTGAGCACCTAGCAACCTGAGTACTGAGAACAGATCACCCTGAGTACTGAGCACCCAGCACCCTGAGTACTGAGCCCCCAGCACCCTGAGTACTGAGCACCCAGCACCCCGAGCACTGAGCACCCAGCACCCCGAGAATGAGCACCCAGCACCCTGAGTACTGAGAACCGAGCACCCTGAGTACTGAGCACCCAGCACCCTGAGTACTGAGCCCCTAGCACCCTGAGAATGAGCACCCAGCACCATGAGTACTGAGCACCCAGCACCCTGAGTACTGCGCACTAAGCACCCAGAGCACTGAGAACCTAGCACCCCGAGCACGGAGCACCCAGGACCCCGAGCACTGAGAACTGAGCACCCAGCACCCTGAGTACTGAGCACCGAGCTCCCCGAGCACTGAGCACCCTGAGTACTGAGCACCCAGCACCCCGATCACTGAGCACCCAGCACCCTGAGCACTGAGCACCCAGCACCCTGAGCACTGAGCACCCAGCACCCTGAGTACTGAGCAACCAGCACGCTGAGTACTGAGCACCCAGCACCCCGAGCACTGAGCACCCAGCCCCCTGAGTACTGAGCACTGAGCACCCAGCACCCCGAGCACTGAGCACCCGGCACCCTGTGTACTGAGCACTGAGCACCCTGAGTACTAAGCACCCAGCACCCTGAGTACTGAGCACCCAGGACCCTGAGGACTGAGCACCGAGCACCCCGAGCACTGAGCACCCAGCACCCTGAGCACTCAGCACCCAGCACCCCGAGCACTGAGCACCCAGCACCCTGAGCACTGAGCACCCAGCACCCTGAACATGGAGCACCCCGAGGACTGAGCACCCAGCACCCTGAGCACTGAGCATCCAGCACCTTGAGTACTGAGCACCGAGCACCCCGAGCACTAAGCACCCAGCACCCTGAGTACTGAGCACCCAGCACCCTGAGCACTGAGCACCCAGCACCCTGAGCACTGAGCAGCCAGCAACCCGAGCACGGAGCACCCAGCACTCTGAGTACTGAGCACCCAACACCCAGAGTACTGAGCACCCAGCACCCTGAGCACTGAGCACCCAGCACCCCGAGTACTGAGCACGCAGCACCCTGAGTACTGAGCACCCAGCACCCTGAGCACTGAGCACCCGGAGGACTGAGCACCCAGCACCCTGAGCACTGAGCAGCCAGCACCCTGAGCACTGAGCACCCAGCACCCTGAGCACTGAGCACCCAGCACCTCGAGTACTGAGTACCCAGCACCCTGAGCACTGAGCACCCAGCACCCTGAGTACTGAGCACCGAGCACCCTGAGTACTGAGCACCCAGCACACTTAGTACTGAGCACCCAGCACCCTGAGCACTGAGCACCCAGCACAATGAGTAATGAGCACCCAGCACCACCCTCAGCACTGAGCACCCAGCACCCCGAGCACTGAGCACCCAGCACCCTGAGCACTGAGCACCCAGCACCCCGAGTACTGAGCACCGAGCACCCCGAGCACTGAGCACCCAGCACCCTGAGCACTGAGCACCCAGCATCCCGAGCACTGAGCACCCAGCACCTTGAGTACTGAGAACCGAGCACCCTGAGTACTGAGCACCAAGCACCCTGAGTACTGCTCCCCTAGCACCCTGAGAATGAGCACCCAGCACCATGAGTACTGAGCACCCAGCACCCTGAGTACTGAGCACTAAGAACCCAGAGCACTGAGCACCCAGCACCCCGAGCACGGAGCACCCACGACCCCGAGCACTGAGAACTGAGCACCCAGCACCCTGAGTACTGAGCACCGAGCTCCCCGAGCACTGAGCACCCTGAGTACTGAGCACCCAGCACCCCGATCACTGAGCACCCAGCACACTGAGCACTGAGCACCCAGCACCCTGAGCACTGAGCA
Source organism: Microtus oregoni (assembly GCF_018167655.1). NCBI lineage: Eukaryota > Metazoa > Chordata > Mammalia > Rodentia > Cricetidae > Microtus > Microtus oregoni. Next base: position 116,118 of record NW_024543428.1, read on the forward strand.
CCCAGCACCCTGAGTACTGAGCACACAGCACGCTGAGTACTGAGCACCCAGCACCCCGAGCACTGAGCACCCAGCACCCTGAGTACTGAGCACCGATCACCCTGAGCACTGAGCACCCAGGACCCCGAGCACTGAGCACCCAGCACCCTGAGTACAGAGCACCCAGCACCCCGAGTACTGAGCACCCAGCACCCTGAGCACTGAGCACACAGCACCCTGAGTACTGAGCACCCTGAGTACTGAGCACCGATCACCCTGAGCACTGAGCACCCAGCACACTGAGTACTGAGCACCCAGCACCCTGAGCACTGAGCACCCAGCACCCTGAGCACTGAGCACCCAGCACCCTGAGTACTGAGCACCCAGCACCCTGATTACTGAGTAACCAGCACCCTGAGCACTGAGCACCCAGCACCCTGAGTACTGAGCACCGAGCACCCTGAGTACTGAGCACCCAGCACCCTGAGTACTGAGCACCCAGCACCCTTAGTACTGAGCACCCAGCAGCCTGAGCACTGAGCACCCAGCACCCTGAGTACTGAGCACCCAGCACCACCCTCAGCACTGAGCACCGAGCACCCCGAGGACTGAGCACCCAGCACCCTGAGCACTGAGCACCCAGCACCCAGAGTACTGAGCACCCAGCACCCCGAGTACTGAGCACCGAGCACCTCGAGCACTGAGCACACAGCACCCTGAGTACTGAGCACCCAGCACCCTGAGTACTGAGCACTGAGCACCCCGAGTACTGAGCACCCAGCACCCCGAGCACTGAGCACCTAGCAACCTGAGTACTGAGAACAGATCACCCTGAGTACTGAGCACCCAGCACCCTGAGTACTGAGCCCCCAGCACCCTGAGTACTGAGCACCCAGCACCCCGAGCACTGAGCAGCCAGCACACCGAGAATGAGCACCCAGCACCCTGAGTACTGAGAACCGAGCACCCTGAGTACTGAGCACCCAGCACCCTGAGTACTGAGCCCCTAGCACCCTGAGAATGAGCACCCAGCACCATGAGTACTGAGCACCCAGCACCCTGAGTACTGAGCACTAAGCACCCAGAGCACTGAGAACCCAGCACCCCGAGCACGGAGCACCCAGGACCCCGAGCACTGAGAACTGAGCACCCAGCACCCTGAGTACTGAGCACCGAGCTCCCCGAGCACTGAGCACCCTGAGTACTGAGCACCCAGCACCCCGATCACTGAGCACCCAGCACCCTGAGCACTGAGCACCCAGCACCCTGAGCACTGAGCACCCAGCACCCTGAGTACTGAGCACCCAGCACGCTGAGTACTGAGCACCCAGCACCCCGAGCACTGAGCACCCAGCCCCCTGAGTACTGAGCACTGAGCACCCAGCACCCCGAGCACTGAGCACCCAGCACCCTGTGTACTGAGCACTGAGCACGCTGAGTACTAAGCACACAGCAACCTGAGTACTGAGCACCCAGGACCCTGAGGACTGAGCACCGAGCACCCCGAGCACTGAGCACCCAGCACCCTGAGCACTCAGCACCCAGCACCCCGAGCACTGAGCACCCAGCACCCTGAGCACTGAGCACCCAGCACCCTGAACATGGAGCACCCCGAGGACTGAGCACCCAGCACCCTGAGCACTGAGCATCCAGCACCTTGAGTACTGAGCACCGAGCACCCCGAGCACTAAGCACCCAGCACCCTGAGTACTGAGCACCCAGCACCCTGAGCACTGAGCACCCAGCACCCTGAGCACTGAGCAGCCAGCAACCCGAGCACGGAGCACCCATCACTCTGAGTACTGAGCACCCAACACCCAGAGTACTGAGCACCCAGCACCCTGAGCACTGAGCACCCAGCACCCCGAGTACTGAGCACGCAGCACCCTGAGTACTGAGCACCCAGCACCCTGAGCACTGAGCACCCGGAGGACTGAGCACCCAGCACCCTGAGCACTGAGCACCCAGCACCCTGAGCACTGAGCACCCAGCACCCTGAGCACTGAGCACCCAGCACCTCGAGTACTGAGTACCCAGCACCCTGAGCACTGAGCACCCAGCACCCTGAGTACTGAGCACCGAGCACCCTGAGTACTGAGCACCCAGCACACTTAGTACTGAGCACCCAGCACCCTGAGCACTGAGCACCCAGCACAATGAGTAATGAGCACCCAGCACTACCCTCAGCACTGAGCACCCAGCACCCCGAGCACTGAGCACCCAGCACCCTGAGCACTGAGCACCCAGCACCCCGAGTACTGAGCACCCAGCACCCCGAGTACTGAGCACCGAGCACCCCGAGCACTGAGCACCCAGCACCCTGAGCACTGAGCACCCAGCATCCCGAGCACTGAGCACCCAGCACCTTGAGTACTGAGAACCGAGCACCCTGAGTACTGAGCACCAAGCACCCTGAGTACTGAGCCCCTAGCACCCTGAGAATGAGCACCCAGCACCATGAATACTGAGCACCCAGCACCCTGAGTACTGAGCACTAAGAACCCAGAGCACTGAGCACCCAGCACCCCGAGCACGGAGCACCCACGACCCCGAGCACTGAGAACTGAGCACCCAGCACCCTGAGTACTGAGCACCGAGCTCCCCGAGCACTGAGCACCCTGAGTACTGAGCACCCAGCACCCCGATCACTGAGCACCCAGCACACTGAGCACTGAGCACCCAGCACCCTGAGCACTGAGCACCCAGCACCCTGAGTACTGAGCACACAGCACGCTGAGTACTGAGCACCCAGCACCCCGAGCACTGAGCACCCAGCACCCTGAGTACTGAGCACCGATCACCCTGAGCACTGAGCACCCAGGACCCCGAGCACTGAGCACCCAGCACCCTGAGTACAGAGCACCCAGCACCCCGAGTACTGAGCACCCAGCACCCTGAGCACTGAGCACACAGCACCCTGAGTACTGAGCACCCTGAGTACTGAGCACCGATCACCCTGAGCACTGAGCACCCAGCACCCTGAGGACTGAGCACCCAGCACCCTGAGCACTGAGCACCCAGCACCCTGAGCACTGAGCACCCAGCACCCTGATTACTGAGTAACCAGCACCCTGAGCACTGAGCACCCAGCACCCTGAGTACTGAGCACCGAGCACCCTGAGTACTGAGCACCCAGCACCCTTAGTACTGAGCACCCAGCACCCTGAGCACTGAGCACCCAGCACCCTGAGTACTGAGCACCCAGCACCACCCTCAGCACTGAGCACCGAGCACCCCGAGGACTGAGCACCCAGCACCCTGAGCACTGAGCACCCAGCACCCTGAGTACTGAGCACCCAGCACCCCGAGTACTGAGCACCGAGCACCTCGAGCACTGAGCACCCAGCACCCTGAGTACTGAGCACCCAGCACCCTGAGTACTGAGCACTGAGCACCCCGAGTACTGAGCACCCAGCACCCCGAGCACTGAGCACCTAGCAACCTGAGTACTGAGAACAGATCACCCTGAGTACTGAGCACCCAGCACCCTGAGTACTGAGCCCCCAGCACGCTGAGTACTGAGCACCCAGCACCCCGAGCACTGAGCACCCAGCACCCCGAGAATGAGCACCCAGCACCCTGAGTACTGAGAACCGAGCACCCTGAGTACTGAGCACCCAGCACCCTGAGTACTGAGCCCCTAGCACCCTGAGAATGAGCACCCAGCACCATGAGTACTGAGCACCCAGCACCCTGAGTACTGAGCACTAAGCACCCAGAGCACTGAGAACCCAGCACCCCGAGCACGGAGCACCCAGGACCCCGAGCACTGAGAACTGAGCACCCAGCACCCTGAGTACTGAGCACCGAGCTCCCCGAGCACTGAGCACCCTGAGTACTGAGCACCCAGCACCATGATCACTGAGCACCCAGCACCCTGAGCACTGAGCACCCAGCACCCTGAGCACTGAGCACCCAGCACCCTGAGTACTGAGCACCCAGCACGCTGAGTACTGAGCACCCAGCACCCCGAGCACTGAGCACCCAGCACCCTGAGTACTGAGCACTGAGCACCCATCACCCCGAGCACTGAGCACCCAGCACCCTGTGTACTGAGCACTGAGCACCCTGAGTACTAAGCACCCAGCACCCTGAGTACTGAGCACCCAGGACCCTGAGCACGGAGCACCCCGAGCACTGAGCACCCAGCACCCTGAGCCCTCAGCACCCAGCACCCCAAGCACTGAGCACCCAGCACCCTGAGCACTGAGCACCCAGCACCCTGAGCACGGAGCACCCCGAGGACTGAGCACCCAGCACCCTGAGCACTGAGCACCCAGCACCCTGAGCACTGAGCACCCAGCAGCCTGAGCACTGAGCACACAGCACCCTGAGTACGGAGCACCCAGCACCCTGAGTACTGAGTACCCAGCACCCTGAGCACTGAGAATCCAGCACCCTGAGTACTGAGCACCTCGAGCACTGAGCACCCAGCACCCTGAGTACTGAGCACCGATCACCCTGAGCACTGAGCACCCAGGACCCCGAGCACTGAGCACCCAGCACCCTGAGTACAGAGCACCCAGCACCCCGAGTACTGAGCACCCAGCACCCTGAGCACTGAGCACCCAGCACCCTGAGTACTGAGCACCCTGAGTACTGAGCACCGATCACCCTGAGCACTGAGCACCCAGCACACTGAGTACTGAGCACCCAGCACCCTGATTACTGAGTACCCAGCACCCTGAGCACTGAGCACCCAGCACCCTGAGTACTGAGCACCGAGCACCCTGAGTACTGAGCACCCAGCACCCTTAGTACTGAGCACCCAGCACCCCGAGCACTGAGCACCCAGCACCCTGAGTACTGAGCACCCAGCACCACCCTCAGCACTGAGCACCCAGCACCCCGAGCACTGAGCACCCAGCACCCTGAGCACTGAGCACCCAGTACCCCGAGTACTGAGCACCCAGCACCCCGAGTACTGAGCACCGAGCACCTCGAGCACTGAGCACCCAGCACCCTGAGTACTGAGCACCCAGCACCCTGAGTACTGAGCACTGAGCACCCCGAGTACTGAGCACCCAGCACCCCGAGCACTGAGCACCTAGCAACCTGAGTACTGAGAACAGATCACCCTGAGTACTGAGCACCCAGCACCCTGAGTACTGAGCCCCCAGCACCCTGAGTACTGAGCACCCAGCACCCCAAGCACTGAGCACCCAGCACCCCGAGAATGAGCACCCAGCACCCTGAGTACTGAGAACCGAGCACCCTGAGTACTGAGCACCCAGCACCCTGAGTACTGAGCCCCTAGCACCCTGAGAATGAGCACCCAGCACCATGAGTACTGAGCACCCAGCACCCTGAGTACTGAGCACTAAGCACCCAGAGCACTGAGAACCCAGCACCTCGAGCACGGAGCACCCAGGACCCCGAGCACTGAGAACTGAGCACCCAGCACCCTGAGTACTGAGCACCGAGCTCCCCGAGCACTGAGCACCCTGAGTACTGAGCACCCAGCACCCCGATCACTGAGCACCCAGCACCCTGAGCACTGAGCAACCAGCACCCTGAGCACTGAGCACCCAGCACCCTGAGTACTGAGCACCCAGCACGCTGAGTACTGAGCACCCAGCACCCCGAGCACTGAGCACCCAGCCCCCTGAGTACTGAGCACTGAGCACCCAGCACCCCGAGCACTGAGCACCCAGCACCCTGTGTACTGAGCACTGAGCACCCTGAGTACTAAGCACCCAGCACCCTGAGTACTGAGCACCCAGGACCCTGAGGACTGAGCACCGAGCACCCCGAGCACTGAGCACCCAGCACCCTGAGCACTCAGCACCCAGCACCCCGAGCACTGAGCACCCAGCACCCTGAGCACTGAGCACCCAGCACCCTGAACATGGAGCACCCCGAGGACTGAGCACCCAGCACCCTGAGCACTGAGCATCCAGCACCTTGAGTACTGAGCACCGAGCACCCCGAGCACTAAGCACCCAGCACCCTGAGTACTGAGCACCCAGCACCCTGAGCACTGAGCACCCAGCACCCTGAGCACTGAGCAGCCTGCACCCCGAGCACGGAGCACCCAGCACTCTGAGTACTGAGCACCCAACACCCAGAGTACTGAGCACCCAGCACCCTGAGCACTGAGCACCCAGCACCCCGAGTACTGAGCACGCAGCACCCTGACTACTGAGCACCCAGCACCCTGAGCACTGAGCACCCGGAGGACTGAGCACCCAGCACCCTGAGCACTGAGCACCCAGCACCCCGAGCACTGAGCACCCAGCACCCTGAGCACTGAGCACCCAGCACCCCGAGTACTGAGTACCCAGCACCCTGAGCACTGAGCACCCAGCACCCTGAGTACTGAGCACCGAGCACCCTGAGTACTGAGCACCCAGCACACTTAGTACTGAGCACCCAGCACCCTGAGCACTGAGCACCCAGCACCCTGAGTACTGAGCACCCAGCACCACCCTCAGCACTGAGCACCCAGCACCCCGAGCACTGAGCACCCAGCACCCTGAGCACTGAGCACCCAGCACCCCGAGTACTGAGCACCCAGCACACCGAGTACTGAGCACCGAGCACCCCGAGCACTGAGCACCCAGCACCCTGAGCACTGAGCACCCAGCATCCCGAGCACTTAGCACCCAGCACCTTGAGTACTGAGAACCGAGCACCCTGAGTACTGAGCACCAAGCACCCTGAGTACTGAGCCCCTAGCACCCTGAGAATGAGCACCCAGCACCATGAGTACTGAGCACCCAGCACCCTGAGTACTGAGCACTAAGAACCCAGAGCACTGAGCACCCAGCACCCCGAGCACGGAGCACCCACGACCCCGAGCACTGAGAACTGAGCACCCAGCACCCTGAGTACTGAGCACCGAGCTCCCCGAGCACTGAGCACCCTGAGTACTGAGCACCCAGCACCCCGATCACTGAGCACCCAGCACACTGAGCACTGAGCACCCAGCACCCTGAGCACTGAGCACCCAGCACCCTGAGTACTGAGCACCCAGCACGCTGAGTACTGAGCACCCAGCACCCCGAGCACTGAGCACCCAGCACCCTGAGTACTGAGCACCGATCACCCTGAGCACTGAGCACCCAGGACCCCGAGCACTGAGCACCCAGCACCCTGAGTACAGAGCACCCAGCACCCCGAGTACTGAGCACCCAGCACCCTGAGCACTGAGGACACAGCACCCTGAGTACTGAGCACTGAGCACCCCGAGTACTGAGCACCCAGCACCCCGAGCACTGAGCACCTAGCAACCTGAGTACTGAGAACAGATCACCCTGAGTACTGAGCACCCAGCACCCTGAGTACTGAGCCCCCAGCACGCTGAGTACTGAGCACCCAGCACCCCGAGCACTGAGCACCCAGCACCCCGAGAATGAGCACTCAGCACCCTGAGTACTGAGAACCGAGCACCCTGAGTACTGAGCACCCAGCACCCTGAGTACTGAGCCCCTAGCACCCTGAGAATGAGCACCCAGCACCATGAGTACTGAGCACCCAGCACCCTGAGTACTGAGCACTAAGCACCCAGAGCACTGAGAACCCAGCACCCCGAGCACGGAGCACCCAGGACCCCGAGCACTGAGAACTGAGCACCCAGCACCCTGAGTACTGAGCACCGAGCTCTCCGAGCACTGAGCACCCTGAGTACTGAGCACCCAGCACCCCAATCACTGAGCACCCAGCACCCTGAGCACTGAGCACCCAGCACCCTGAGCACTGAGCACCCAGCACCCTGAGTACTGAGCACCCAGCACGCTGAGTACTGAGCACCCAGCACCCCGAGCACTGAGCACCCAGCACCCTGAGTACTGAGCACTGAGCACCCAGCACCCCGAGCACTGAGCACCCAGCACCCTGTGTACTGAGCACTGAGCACCCTGAGTACTAAGCACCCAGCACCCTGAGTACTGAGCACCCAGGACCCTGAGCACGGAGCACCCCGAGCACTGAGCACCCAGCACCCTGAGCACTCAGCACCCAGTACCCCGAGCACTGAGCACCCAGCACCCTGAGCACTGAGCACCCAGCACCCTGAGCACGGAGCACCCCGAGGACTGAGCACCCAGCACCCTGAGCACTGAGCAGCCAGCACCCTGAGCACTGAGCACCCAGCAGCCTGAGCACTGAGCACCCAGCACCCTGAGTACGGAGCACCCAGCACCCTGAGTACTGAGTACCCAGCACCCTGAGCACTGAGCATCCAGCACCCTGAGTACTGAGCACCGAGCACCCTGAGTACTGAGCACCCAGCACCCCGAGCACTGAGCACCCAGCACCCTGAGTACTGAGCACCGATCACCCTGAGCACTGAGCACCCAGGACCCCGAGCACTGAGCACCCAGCACCCTGAGTACAGAGCACCCAGCACCCCGAGTACTGAGCACCCAGCACCCCGAGCACTGAGCACCCAGCACCCTGAGTACTGAGCACCCAGCACCACCCTCAGCACTGAGCACCCAGCACCCCGAGCACTGAGCACCCAGCACCCTGAGCACTGAGCACCCAGTACCCCGAGTACTGAGCACCCAGCACCCCGAGTACTGAGCACCGAGCACCTCGAGCACTGAGCACCCAGCACCCTGAGTACTGAGCACCCAGCACCCTGAGTACTGAGCACTGAGCACCCCGAGTACTGAGCACCCAGCACCCCGAGCACTGAGCACCTAGCAACCTGAGTACTGAGAACAGATCACCCTGAGTACTGAGCACCCAGCACCCTGAGTACTGAGCCCCCAGCACCCTGAGTACTGAGCACCCAGCACCCCAAGCACTGAGCACCCAGCACCCCGAGAATGAGCACCCAGCACCCTGAGTACTGAGAACCGAGCACCCTGAGTACTGAGCACCCAGCACCCTGAGTACTGAGCCCCTAGCACCCTGAGAATGAGCACCCAGCACCATGAGTACTGAGCACCCAGCACCCTGAGTACTGAGCACTAAGCACCCAGAGCACTGAGAACCCAGCACCCCGAGCACGGAGCACCCAGGACCCCGAGCACTGAGAACTGAGCACCCAGCACCCTGAGTACTGAGCACCGAGCTCCCCGAGCACTGAGCACCCTGAGTACTGAGCACCCAGCACCCCGATCACTGAGCACCCAGCACCCTGAGCACTGAGCAACCAGCACCCTGAGCACTGAGCACCCAGCACCCTGAGTACTGAGCACCCAGCACGCTGAGTACTGAGCACCCAGCACCCCGAGCACTGAGCACCCAGCCCCCTGAGTACTGAGCACTGAGCACCCAGCACCCCGAGCACTGAGCACCCAGCACCCTGTGTACTGAGCACTGAGCACCCTGAGTACTAAGCACCCAGCACCCTGAGTACTGAGCACCCAGGACCCTGAGGACTGAGCACCGAGCACCCCGAGCACTGAGCACCCAGCACCCTGAGCACTCAGCACCCAGCACCCCGAGCACTGAGCACCCAGCACCCTGAGCACTGAGCACCCAGCACCCTGAACATGGAGCACCCCGAGGACTGAGCACCCAGCACCCTGAGCACTGAGCATCCAGCACCTTGAGTACTGAGCACCGAGCACCCCGAGCACTAAGCACCCAGCACCCTGAGTACTGAGCACCCAGCACCCTGAGCACTGAGCACCCAGCACCCTGAGCACTGAGCAGCCTGCACCCCGAGCACGGAGCACCCAGCACTCTGAGTACTGAGCACCCAACACCCAGAGTACTGAGCACCCAGCACCCTGAGCACTGAGCACCCAGCACCCCGAGTACTGAGCACGCAGCACCCTGAGTACTGAGCACCCAGCACCCTGAGCACTGAGCACCCGGAGGACTGAGCACCCAGCACCCTGAGCACTGAGCACCCAGCACCCCGAGCACTGAGCACCCAGCACCCTGAGCACTGAGCACCCAGCACCCCGAGTACTGAGTACCCAGCACCCTGAGCACTGAGCACCCAGCACCCTGAGTACTGAGCACCGAGCACCCTGAGTACTGAGCACCCAGCACACTTAGTACTGAGCACCCAGCACCCTGAGCACTGAGCACCCAGCACCCTGAGTACTGAGCACCCAGCACCACCCTCAGCACTGAGCACCCAGCACCCCGAGCACTGAGCACCCAGCACCCTGAGCACTGAGCACCCAGCACCCCGAGTACTGAGCACCCAGCACACCGAGTACTGAGCACCGAGCACCCCGAGCACTGAGCACCCAGCACCCTGAGCACTGAGCACCCAGCATCCCGAGCACTTAGCACCCAGCACCTTGAGTACTGAGAACCGAGCACCCTGAGTACTGAGCACCAAGCACCCTGAGTACTGAGCCCCTAGCACCCTGAGAATGAGCACCCAGCACCATGAGTACTGAGCACCCAGCACCCTGAGTACTGAGCACTAAGAACCCAGAGCACTGAGCACCCAGCACCCCGAGCACGGAGCACCCACGACCCCGAGCACTGAGAACTGAGCACCCAGCACCCTGAGTACTGAGCACCGAGCTCCCCGAGCACTGAGCACCCTGAGTACTGAGCACCCAGCACCCCGATCACTGAGCACCCAGCACACTGAGCACTGAGCACCCAGCACCCTGAGCACTGAGCACCCAGCACCCTGAGTACTGAGCACCCAGCACGCTGAGTACTGAGCACCCAGCACCCCGAGCACTGAGCACCCAGCACCCTGAGTACTGAGCACCGATCACCCTGAGCACTGAGCACCCAGGACCCCGAGCACTGAGCACCCAGCACCCTGAGTACAGAGCACCCAGCACCCCGAGTACTGAGCACCCAGCACCCTGAGCACTGAGGACACAGCACCCTGAGTACTGAGCACTGAGCACCCCGAGTACTGAGCACCCAGCACCCCGAGCACTGAGCACCTAGCAACCTGAGTACTGAGAACAGATCACCCTGAGTACTGAGCACCCACCACCCTGAGTACTGAGCCCCCAGCACGCTGAGTACTGAGCACCCAGCACCCCGAGCACTGAGCACCCAGCACCCCGAGAATGAGCACTCAGCACCCTGAGTACTGAGAACCGAGCACCCTGAGTACTGAGCACCCAGCACCCTGAGTACTGAGCCCCTAGCACCCTGAGAATGAGCACCCAGCACCATGAGTACTGAGCACCCAGCACCCTGAGTACTGAGCACTAAGCACCCAGAGCACTGAGAACCCAGCACCCCGAGCACGGAGCACCCAGGACCCCGAGCACTGAGAACTGAGCACCCAGCACCCTGAGTACTGAGCACCGAGCTCTCCGAGCACTGAGCACCCTGAGTACTGAGCACCCAGCACCCCAATCACTGAGCACCCAGCACCCTGAGCACTGAGCACCCAGCACCCTGAGCACTGAGCACCCAGCACCCTGAGTACTGAGCACCCAGCACGCTGAGTACTGAGCACCCAGCACCCCGAGCACTGAGCACCCAGCACCCTGAGTACTGAGCACTGAGCACCCAGCACCCCGAGCACTGAGCACCCAGCACCCTGTGTACTGAGCACTGAGCACCCTGAGTACTAAGCACCCAGCACCCTGAGTACTGAGCACCCAGGACCCTGAGCACGGAGCACCCCGAGCACTGAGCACCCAGCACCCTGAGCACTCAGCACCCAGTACCCCGAGCACTGAGCACCCAGCACCCTGAGCACTGAGCACCCAGCACCCTGAGCACGGAGCACCCCGAGGACTGAGCACCCAGCACCCTGAGCACTGAGCAGCCAGCACCCTGAGCACTGAGCACCCAGCAGCCTGAGCACTGAGCACCCAGCACCCTGAGTACGGAGCACCCAGCACCCTGAGTACTGAGTACCCAGCACCCTGAGCACTGAGCATCCAGCACCCTGAGTACTGAGCACCGAGCACCCTGAGTACTGAGCACCCAGCACCCCGAGCACTGAGCACCCAGCACCCTGAGTACTGAGCACCGATCACCCTGAGCACTGAGCACCCAGGACCCCGAGCACTGAGCACCCAGCACCCTGAGTACAGAGCACCCAGCACCCCGAGTACTGAGCACCCAGCACCCTGAGCACTGAGCACCCAGCACCCTGAGTACTGAGCACCCTGAGTACTGAGCACCGATCACGCTGAGCACTGAGCACCCAGCACCCTGAGTACTGAGCACCCAGCACCCTGAGCACTGAGCACCCAGCACCCTGAGCACTGAGCACCCAGCACACTGAGTACTGAGCACCCAGCACCCTGATTACTGAGTACCCAGCACCCTGAACACTGAGCACCCAGCACCCTGAGTACTGAGCACCGAGCACCCTGAGTACTGAGCACCCAGCACCCTTAGTACTGAGCACCCAGCACCCCGAGCACTGAGCACCCAGCACCCTGAGTACTGAGCACCCAGCACCACCCTCAGCACTGAGCACCCAGCACCCCGAGCACTGAGCACCCAGCACCCTGAGCACTGAGCACCCAGTACCCCGAGTACTGAGCACCCAGCACCCCGAGTACTGAGCACCGAGCACCTCGAGCACTGAGCACCCAGCACCCTGAGTACTGAGCACCCAGCACCCTGAGTACTGAGCACTGAGCACCCCGAGTACTGAGCACCCAGCACCCCGAGCACTGAGCACCTAGCAACCTGAGTACTGAGAACAGATCACCCTGAGTACTGAGCACCCAGCACCCTGAGTACTGAGCCCCCAGCACCCTGAGTACTGAGCACCCAGCAGGCCGAGCACTGAGCACCCAGCACCCCGAGAATGAGCACCCAGCACCCTGAGTACTGAGAACCGAGCACCCTGAGTACTGAGCACCCAGCACCCTGAGTACTGAGCCCCTAGCACCCTGAGAATGAGCACCCAGCACCATGAGTACTGAGCACCCAGCACCCTGAGTACTGAGCACTAAGCACCCAGAGCACTGAGAACCCAGCACCCCGAGCACGGAGCACCCAGGACCCCGAGCACTGAGAACTGAGCACCCAGCACCCTGAGTACTGAGCACCGAGCTCCCCGAGCACTGAGCACCCTGAGTACTGAGCACCCAGCACCCCGATCACTGAGCACCCAGCACCCTGAGCACTGAGCACCCAGCACCCTGAGCACTGAGCACCCAGCACCCTGAGTACTGAGCACCCAGCACGCTGAGTACTGAGCACCCAGCACCCCGAGCACTGAGCATCCAGCCCCCTGAGTACTGAGCACTGAGCACCCAGCACCCCGAGCACTGAGCACCCAGCACCCTGTGTACTGAGCACTGAGCACCCTGAGTACTAAGCACCCAGCACCCTGAGTACTGAGCACCCAGGACCCTGAGGACTGAGCACCGAGCACCCCGAGCACTGAGCACCCAGCACCCTGAGCACTCAGCACCCAGCACCCCGAGCACTGAGCACCCAGCACCCTGAGCACTGAGCACCCAGCACCCTGAACATGGAGCACCCCGAGGACTGAGCACCCAGCACCCTGAGCACTGAGCATCCAGCACCTTGAGTACTGAGCACCGAGCACCCCGAGCACTAAGCACCCAGCACCCTGAGTACTGAGCACCCAGCACCCTGAGCACTGAGCACCCAGCACCCTGAGCACTGAGCACCCAGCACCCCGAGCACGGAGCACCCAGCACCCTGAGTACTGAGCACCCAGCACCCTGAGTACTGAGCACCCAGCACCCTGAGCACTGAGCACCTGGAGGACTGAGCACCCAGCACCCTGAGCACTGAGCACCGATCACCCTGAGCATTGAGCACCCAGCACCCCGAGCACTGAGCACCCAGCACCCTGAGCACTGAGCACCCAGCACCCCGAGTACTGAGCACCCAGCACCCCGAGCACTGAGCACCCAGCACCCTGAGTACTGAGCACCGATCACCATGAGCACTGAGCACCCAGCACCCTGAGTACTGAGCACCCAGCACCCTGAGTACTGAGCACCGATCACCATGAGCACTGAGCACCCCGAGTACTGAGCACCCAGCACCCTGAGTACTGAGCACTCAGCACACTTAGTACTGAGCACCCAGCACCCTGAGCACTGAGCACCCAGCACCCTGAGTACTGAGCACCCAGCACCACCCTCAGCACTGAGCACCCAGCACCCCGAGCACTGAGCACCCAGCACCCTGAGCACTGAGCACCCAGCACCCCGAGTACTGAGCACCCAGCACCCCGAGTACTGAGCACCGAGCACCCCGAAAACTGAGCACCCAGCACCCTGAGCACTGAGCACCCAGCACCCCGAGCAATGAGCACCCAGCACCCTGAGTACTGAGAACCGAGCACCCTGAGTACTGAGCACCAAGCACCCTGAGTACTGAGCCCCTAGCACCCTGAGAATGAGCACCCAGCACCATGAGTACTGAGCACCCAGCACCCTGAGTACTGAGCACTAAGCACCCAGAGCACTGAGCACCCAGCACCCCGAGCACGGAGCACCCAGTACCCCGAGCACTGAGAACTGAGCACCCAGCACCCTGAGTACTGAGCACCGAGCTCCCCGAGCACTGAGCACCCCGAGTACTGAGCACCCAGCACCCCGATCACTGAGCTCCCAGCACCCTGAGCACTGAGCACCCAGCACCCTGAGCACTGAGCACCCAGCACCCTGAGTACTGAGCACCCAGCACGCAGAGTACTGAGCACCCAGCACCCCGAGCACTGAGCACCCAGCACCCTGAGTACTGAGCACCGATCACCCTGAGCACTGAGCACCCAGGACCCCGAGCACTGAGAACCCAGCACCCTGAGTACAGAGCACCCAGCACCCCGAGTACTGAGCACCCAGCACCCTGAGCACTGAGCACCCAGCACGCTGAGTACTGAGCACCCTGAGTACTGAGCACCGATCACCCTGAGCACTGAGCACCCAGCACCCTGAGCACTGAGCACCCAGCACCCTGAGCACTGAGCACCCAGCACCCTGAGCACTGAGCACCCAGCACCCTGAGTACTGAGCACCCAGCACCCTGATTACTGAGTACCCAGCACCCTGAGCACTGAGCACCCAGCACCCTGAGTACTGAGCACCGAGCACCATGAGTACTGAGCACCCAGCACCCTTAGTACTGAGCACCCAGCACCCTGAGCACTGAGCACCCAGCACCCTGAGTACTGAGCACCCAGCACCACCCTCAGCACTGAGCACCCAGCACCCCGAGCACTGAGCACCCAGCACCCTGAGCACTGAGCACCCAGCACCCCGAGTACTGAGCACCCAGCACCCCGAGTACTGAGCACCGAGCACCTCGAGCACTGAGCACCCAGCACCCTGAGTACTGAGCACCCAGCACCCTGAGTACTGAGCACTGAGCACCCCGAGTACTGAGCACCCAGCACCCCGAGCACTGAGCACCTAGCAACCTGAGTACTGAGAACAGATCACCCTGAGTACTGAGCACCCAGCACCCTGAGTACTGAGCCCCCAGCACGCTGAGTACTGAGCACCCAGCACCCCGAGCACTGAGCACCCAGCACCCCGAGAATGAGCACCCAGCACCCTGAGTACTGAGAACTGAGCACCCTGAGTACTGAGCACCCAGCACCCTGAGTACTGAGCCCCTAGCACCCTGAGAATGAGCACCCAGCACCATGAGTACTGAGCACCCAGCACCCTGAGTACTGAGCACTAAGCACCCAGAGCACTGAGAACCCAGCACCCCGAGCACGGAGCAGCCAGGACACCGAGCACTGAGAACTGAGCACCCAGCACAATGAGTACTGAGCACCGAGCTCCCCGAGCACTGAGCACCCTGAGTACTGAGCACCCAGCACCCCGATCACTGAGCACCCAGCACCCTGAGCACTGAGCACCCAGCACCCTGAGCACTGAGCACCCAGCACCCTGAGTACTGAGCACCCAGCACGCTGAGTACTGAGCACCCAGCACCCCGAGCACTGAGCACCCAGCACCCTGAGTACTGAGCACTGAGCACCCAGCACCCCGAGCACTGAGCACCCAGCACCCTGTGTACTGAGCACTGAGCGCCCTGAGTACTAAGCACCCAGCACCCTGAGTACTGAGCACCCAGGACCCTGAGCACGGAGCACCCCGAGCACTGAGCACCCAGCACCCTGAGCACTGAGCACCCAGCACCCTGAGCACGGAGCACCCCGAGGACTGAGCACCCAGCACCCTGAGCACTGAGCACCCAGCACCCTGAGCACTGAGCACCCAGCAGCCTGAGCACTGAGCAGCCAGCACCCCGAGCACGGAGCACCCAGCACCCTGAGTACTGAGCACCCAACACCCAGAGTACTGAGCACCCAGCACCCTGAGCACTGAGCACCCAGCACCCCGAGTACTGAGCACCCAGCACCCTGAGTACTGAGCACCCAGCACCCTGAGCACTGAGCACCCGGAGGACTGAGCATCCAGCACCCTGAGCACTGAGCACCGATCACCCTGAGCACTGAGCACCCAGCACCCCGAGCACTGAGCACCCAGCACCCTGAGCACTGAGCACCGATCACCCTGAGCACTGAGCACCCAGCACCCTCAGCACTGAGCACCCAGCACCCCGAGCACTGAGCACCCAGCACCCTGAGCACTGACCACCCAGCACCCCGAGTACTGAGCACCCAGCACCCCGAGTACTGAGCACCGAGCACCCCGAGCACTGAGCACCCAGCACCCTGAGCACTGAGCACCCAGCATCCCGAGCACTGAGCACCCAGCACCCTGAGTACTGAGAACCGAGCACCCTGAGTACTGAGCACCAAGCACCCTGAGTACTGAGCCCCTAGCACCCTTAGAATGAGCACCCAGCACCATGAGTACTGAGCACCCAGCACCCTGAATACTGAGCACTAAGCACCCAGAGCACTGAGCACCCAGCACCCCGAGCACGGAGCACCCAGGACCCCGAGCACTGAGAACTGAGCACCCAGCACCCTGAGTACTGAGCACCGAGCTCCCCGAGCACTGAGCACCCTGAGTACTGAGCACCCAGCACCCCGATCACTGAGCACCCAGCACCCTGAGCACTGAGCACCCAGCACCCTGAGCACTGAGCACCCAGCACCCTGAGTACTGAGCACCCAGCACGCTGAGTACTGAGCACCCAGCACCCCGAGCACTGAGCACCCAGCACCCTGAGTACTGAGCACCGATCACCCTGAGCACTGAGCACCCAGGACCCCGAGCACTGAGCACCCAGCACCCTGAGTACAGAGCACCCAGAACCCCGAGTACTGAGCACACAGCACCCTGAGCACTGAGCACCCAGCACCCTGAGTACTGAGCACCCTGAGTACAGAGCATCGATCACCCTGAGCACTGAGCACCCAGCACCCTGAGTACTGAGCACCCAGCACCCTGAGCACTGAGCACCCAGCACCCTGAGCACTGAGCAACCAGCACCCTGAGTACTGAGCACCCAGCACCCTGATTACTGAGTAACCAGCACCCTGAGCACTGAGCACCCAGCACCCTGAGTACTGAGCACCGAGCACCCTGAGTACTGAGCACCCAGCACCCTTAGTACTGAGCACCCAGCACCCTGAGCACTGAGCACCCAGCACCCTGAGTACTGAGCACCCAGCACCACCCTCAGCACTGAGCACCCAGCACCCCGAGCACTGAGCAACCAGCACCCTGAGCACTGAGCACCCAGCACCCCGAGTACTGAGCACCCAGCACCCCGAGTACTGAGCACCGAGCACCTCGAGCACTGAGCACCCAGCACCCTGAGTACTGAGCACCCAGCACCCTGAGTACTGAGCACTGAGCACCAGGAGTACTGAGCACCCAGCACCCCGAGCACTGAGCACCTAGCAACCTGAGTACTGAGAAGAGATCACCCTGAGTACTGAGCACCCAGCACCCTGAGTACTGAGCCCCCAGCACGCTGAGTACTGAGCACCCAGCACCCCGAGCACTGAGCACCCAGCACCCCGAGAATGAGCACCCAGCACCCTGAGTACTGAGAACCGAGCACCCTGAGTACTGAGCACCCAGCACCCTGAGTACTGAGCCCCTAGCACCCTGAGAATGAGCACCCAGCACCGTGAGTACTGAGCAACCAGCACCCTGAGTACTGAGCACTAAGCACCCAGAGCACTGAGAACCCAGCACCCCGAGCACGGAGCACCCAGGACCCCGAGCACTGAGAACTGAGCACCCAGCACCCTGAGTACTGAGCACCGAGCTCCCCGAGCACTGAGCACCCTGAGTACTGAGCACCCAGCACCCCGATCACTGAGCACCCAGCACCCTGAGCACTGAGCACCCAGCACCCTGAGCACTGAGCACCCAGCACCCTGAGTACTGAGCACCCAGCACCCTGAGTACTGAGCACTGAGCACCCAGCACCCCGAGCACTGAGCACCCAGCACCCTGTGTACTGAGCACTGAGCACCCTGAGTACTAAGCACCCAGCACCCTGAGTACTGAGCACCCAGGACCCTGAGCACGGAGCACCCCGAGCACTGAGCACCCAGCACCCTGAGCACTCAGCACCCAGCACCCCGAGCACTGAGCACCCAGCACCCTGAGCACTGAGCACCCAGCAACCTGAGCACGGAGCACCCCGAGGACTGAGCACCCAGCACCCTGAGCACTGAGCACCCAGCACCCTGAGCACTGAGCACCCAGCACCCTGAGCACTGAGCAGCCAGCACCCCGAGCACGGAGCACCCAGCACCCTGAGTACTGAGCACCCAACACCCAGAGTACTGAGCACCCAGCACCCTGAGCACTGAGCACCCAGCACCCCGAGCACGGAGCACACAGCACCCTGAGTACTGAGCACCCAGCACCCTGAGTACTGAGCACCCAGCACCCTGAGCACTGAGCACCCGGAGGACTGAGCACCCAGCACCCTGAGCACTGAGCACCGATCACCCTGAGCATTGAGCACCCAGCACCCCGAGCACTGAGCACCCAGCACCCTGAGCACTGAGCACCCAGCACCCCGAGTACTGAGCACCCAGCACCCCGAGCACTGAGCACCCAGCACCCTGAGTACTGAGCACCGATCACCATGAGCACTGAGCACCCAGCACCCTGAGTACTGAGCACCCAGCACCCTGAGTACTGAGCACCGATCACCATGAGCACTGAGCACCCCGAGTACTGAGCACCCAGCACCCTGAGTACTGAGCACTCAGCACACTTAGTACTGAGCACCCAGCACCCTGAGCACTGAGCACCCCGCACCCTGAGTACTGAGCACCCAGCACCACCCTCAGCACTGAGCACCCAGCACCCCGAGCACTGAGCACCCAGCACCCTGAGCACTGAGCACCCAGCACCCAGAGTACTGAGCACCGAGCACCCCGAGCACTGAGCACCCAGCACCCGGAGCACTGAGCACCCAGCACCCTGAGCACTCAGCACCCAGCACCCCGAGCACTGAGCACCCAGCACCCTGAGCACTGAGCACCCAGCAACCTGAGCACGGAGCACCCCGAGGACTGAGCACCCAGCACCCTGAGCACTGAGCACCCAGCACCCTGAGCACTGAGCACCCAGCACCCTGAGCACTGAGCAGCCAGCACCCCGAGCACGGAGCACCCAGCACCCTGAGTACTGAGCACCCAACACCCAGAGTACTGAGCACCCAGCACCCTGAGCACTGAGCACCCAGCACCCCGAGCACGGAGCACCCAGCACCCTGAGTACTGAGCACCCAGCACCCTGAGTACTGAGCACCCAGCACCCTGAGCACTGAGCACCCGGGGGACTGAGCACCCAGCACCCTGAGCACTGAGCACCGATCACCCTGAGCATTGAGCACCCAGCACCCCGAGCACTGAGCACCCAGCACCCTGAGCACTGAGCACCCAGCACCCCGAGTACTGAGCACCCAGCACCCCGAGCACTGAGCACCCAGCACCCTGAGTACTGAGCACCGATCACCATGAGCACTGAGCACCCAGCACCCTGAGTACTGAGCACCCAGCACCCTGAGTACTGAGCACCGATCACCATGAGCACTGAGCACCCCGAGTACTGAGCACCCAGCACCCTGAGTACTGAGCACTCAGCACACTTAGTACTGAGCACCCAGCACCCTGAGCACTGAGCACCCAGCACCCTGAGTACTGAGCACCCAGCACCACCCTCAGCACTGAGCACCCAGCACCCCGAGCACTGAGAACCCAGCACCCTGAGCACTGAGCACCCAGCACCCCGAGTACTGAGCACCCAGCACCCCGAGTACTGAGCACCGAGCACCCCGAGCACTGAGCACCCAGCACCCTGAGTACTGAGAACCGAGCACCCTGAGTACTGAGCACCAAGCACCCTGAGTACTGAGCCCCTAGCACCCTGAGAATGAGCACCCAGCACCATGAGTACTGAGCACCCAGCACCCTGAGTACTGAGCACTAAGCACCCAGAGCACTGAGCACCCAGCACCCCGAGCACGGAGCACCCAGGACCCCGAGCACTGAGAACTGAGCACCCAGCACCCTGAGTACTGAGCACCGAGCTCCCCGAGCACTGAGCACCCTGAGTACTGAGCACCCAGCACCCCGATCACTGAGCACCCAGCACCCTGAGCACTGAGCACCCAGCACCCTGAGCACTGAGCACCCAGCACCCTGAGTACTGAGCACCCAGCACGCTGAGTACTGAGCACCCAGCACCCCGAGCACTGAGCACCCAGCACCCTGAGTACTGAGCACCGATCACCCTGAGCACTGAGCACCCAGGACCCCGAGCACTGAGCACCCAGCACCCTGAGTACAGAGCACCCAGCACCCCGAGTACTGAGCACACAGCACCCTGAGCACTGAGCACCCAGCACCCTGAGTACTGAGCACCCTGAGTACAGAGCATCGATCACCCTGAGCACTGAGCACCCAGCACCCTGAGTACTGAGCACCCAGCACCCTTAGCACTGAGCACCCAGCACCCTGAGCACTGAGCAACCAGCACCCTGAGTACTGAGCACCCAGCACCCTGATTACTGAGTAACCAGCACCCTGAGCACTGAGCACCCAGCACCCTGAGTACTGAGCACCGAGCACCCTGAGTACTGAGCACCCAGCACCCTTAGTACTGAGCACCCAGCACCCTGAGCACTGAGCACCCAGCACCCTGAGTACTGAGCACCCAGCACCACCCTCAGCACTGAGCACCCAGCACCCCGAGCACTGAGCAACCAGCACCCTGAGCACTGAGCACCCAGCACCCCGAGTACTGAGCACCCAGCACCCCGAGTACTGAGCACCGAGCACCTCGAGCACTGAGCACCCAGCACCCTGAGTACTGAGCACCCAGCACCCTGAGTACTGAGCACTGAGCACCCCGAGTACTGAGCACCCAGCACCCCGAGCACTGAGCACCTAGCAACCTGAGTACTGAGAAGAGATCACCCTGAGTACTGAGCACCCAGCACCCTGAGTACTGAGCCCCCAGCACGCTGAGTACTGAGCACCCAGCACCCCGAGCACTGAGCACCCAGCACCCCGAGAATGAGCACCCAGCACCCTGAGTACTGAGAACCGAGCACCCTGAGTACTGAGCACCCAGCACCCTGAGTACTGAGCCCCTAGCACCCTGAGAATGAGCACCCAGCACCATGAGTACTGAGCAACCAGCACCCTGAGTACTGAGCACTAAGCACCCAGAGCACTGAGAACCCAGCACCCCGAGCACGGAGCACCCAGGACCCCGAGCACTGAGAACTGAGCACCCAGCACCCTGAGTACTGAGCACCGAGCTCCCCGAGCACTGAGCACCCTGAGTACTGAGCACCCAGCACCCCGATCACTGAGCACCCAGCACCCTGAGCACTGAGCACCCAGCACCCTGAGCACTGAGCACCCAGCACCCTGAGTACTGAGCACCCAGCACGCTGAGTACTGAGCACCCAGCACCCCGAGCACTGAGCACCCTGAGTACTGAGCACCCAGCACCCCGATCACTGAGCACCCAGCACCCTGAGCACTGAGCACCCAGCACCCTGAGCACTGAGCACCCAGCACCCTGAGTACTGAGCACCCAGCACCCTGAGTACTGAGCACTGAGCACCCAGCACCCCGAGCACTGAGCACCCAGCACCCTGTGTACTGAGCACTGAGCACCCTGAGTACTAAGCACCCAGCACCCTGAGTACTGAGCACCCAGGACCCTGAGCACGGAGCACCCCGAGCACTGAGCACCCAGCACCCTGAGCACTCAGCACCCAGCACCCCGAGCACTGAGCACCCAGCACCCTGAGCACGGAGCACCCCGAGGACTGAGCACCCAGCACCCTGAGCACTGAGCACCCAGCACCCTGAGCACTGAGCAGCCAGCACCCCGAGCACGGAGCACCCAGCACCCTGAGTACTGAGCACCCAGCACCCTGAGCACTGAGCACCCAGCACCCCGAGTACTGAGCACCGAGCACCCCGAGCACTGAGCACCCAGCACCCCGAGCACTGAGCACCCAGCACCCTGAGCACTCAGCACCCAGCACCCCGAGCACTGAGCACCCAGCACCCTGAGCACTGAGCACCCAGCACCCTGAGCACTGAGCAGCCAGCACCCCGAGCACGGAGCACCCAGCACCCTGAGTACTGAGCACCCAACACCCAGAGTACTGAGCACCCAGCACCCTGAGCACTGAGCACCCAGCACCCCGAGCACGGAGCACCCAGCACCCTGAGTACTGAGCACCCAGCACCCTGAGTACTGAGCACCCAGCACCCTGAGCACTGAGCACCCGGGGGACTGAGCACCCAGCACCCTGAGCACTGAGCACCGATCACCCTGAGCATTGAGCACCCAGCACCCCGAGCACTGAGCACCCAGCACCCTGAGCACTGAGCACCCAGCACCCCGAGTACTGAGCACCCAGCACCCCGAGCACTGAGCACCCAGCACCCTGAGTACTGAGCACCGATCACCATGAGCACTGAGCACCCAGCACCCTGAGTACTGAGCACCCAGCACCCTGAGTACTGAGCACCGATCACCATGAGCACTGAGCACCCCGAGTACTGAGCACCCAGCACCCTGAGTACTGAGCACTCAGCACACTTAGTACTGAGCACCCAGCACCCTGAGCACTGAGCACCCAGCACCCTGAGTACTGAGCACCCAGCACCACCCTCAGCACTGAGCACCCAGCACCCCGAGCACTGAGAACCCAGCACCCTGAGCACTGAGCACCCAGCACCCCGAGTACTGAGCACCCAGCACCCCGAGTACTGAGCACCGAACACCCCGAGCACTGAGCACCCAGCACCCTGAGCACTGAGCACCCAGCACCCCGAGCACTGAGCACCCAGCACCCTGAGTACTGAGAACCGAGCACCCTGAGTACTGAGCACCAAGCACCCTGAGTACTGAGCCCCTAGCACCCTGAGAATGAGCACCCAGCACCATGAGTACTGAGCACCCAGCACCCTGAGTACTGAGCACTAAGCACCCAGAGCACTGAGCACACAGCACCCCGGGCACGGAGCACCCAGGACCCCGAGCACTGAGAACTGAGCACCCAGCACCCTGAGTACTGAGCACCGAGCTCCCCGAGCACTGAGCACCCCGAGTACTGAGCACCCAGCACCCCGATCACTGAGCTCCCAGCACCCTGAGCACTGAGCACCCAGCACCCTGAGCACTGAGCACCCAGCACCCTGAGTACTGAGCACCCAGCACGCAGAGTACTGAGCACCCCAGCACCCCGAGCACTGAGCACCCAGCACCCTGAGTACTGAGCACCGATCACCCTGAGCACTGAGCACCCAGGACCCCGAGCACTGAGAACCCAGCACCCTGAGTACAGAGCACCCAGCACCCCCGAGTACTGAGCACCCAGCACCCTGAGCACTGAGCACCCAGCACGCTGAGTACTGAGCACCCTGAGTACTGAGCACCGATCACCCTGAGCACTGAGCACCCAGCACCCTGAGTACTGAGCACCCAGCACCCTGAGCACTGAGCACCCAGCACCCTGAGCACTGAGCACCCAGCACCCTGAGTACTGAGCACCCAGCACCCTGATTACTGAGTACCCAGCACCCTGAGCACTGAGCACCCAGCACCCTGAGTACTGAGCACCGAGCACCATGAGTACTGAGCACCCAGCACCCTGAGCACTGAGCACCCAGCACCCTGAGTACTGAGCACCCAGCACCACCCTCAGCACTGAGCAGCCAGCACCCCGAGCACTGAGCACCCAGCACCCTGAGCACTGAGCACCCAGCACCCCGAGTACTGAGCACCGAGCACCCCGAGCACTGAGCACCCAGCACCCCGAGCACTGAGCACCCAGCACCCTGAGCACTCAGCACCCAGCACCCCGAGCACTGAGCACCCAGCACCCTGAGCACTGAGCACCCAGCACCCTGAGCACTGAGCAGCCAGCACCCCGAGCACGGAGCACCCAGCACCCTGAGTACTGAGCACCCAACACCCAGAGTACTGAGCACCCAGCACCCTGAGCACTGAGCACCCAGCACCCCGAGCACGGAGCACCCAGCACCCTGAGTACTGAGCACCCAGCACCCTGAGTACTGAGCACCCAGCACCCTGAGCACTGAGCACCCGGGGGACTGAGCACCCAGCACCCTGAGCACTGAGCACCGATCACCCTGAGCATTGAGCACCCAGCACCCCGAGCACTGAGCACCCAGCACCCTGAGCACTGAGCACCCAGCACCCCGAGTACTGAGCACCCAGCACCCCGAGCACTGAGCACCCAGCACCCTGAGTACTGAGCACCGATCACCATGAGCACTGAGCACCCAGCACCCTGAGTACTGAGCACCCAGCACCCTGAGTACTGAGCACCGATCACCATGAGCACTGAGCACCCCGAGTACTGAGCACCCAGCACCCTGAGTACTGAGCACTCAGCACACTTAGTACTGAGCACCCAGCACCCTGAGCACTGAGCACCCAGCACCCTGAGTACTGAGCACCCAGCACCACCCTCAGCACTGAGCACCCAGCACCCCGAGCACTGAGAACCCAGCACCCTGAGCACTGAGCACCCAGCACCCCGAGTACTGAGCACCCAGCACCCCGAGTACTGAGCACCGAACACCCCGAGCACTGAGCACCCAGCACCCTGAGCACTGAGCACCCAGCACCCCGAGCACTGAGCACCCAGCACCCTGAGTACTGAGAACCGAGCACCCTGAGTACTGAGCACCAAGCACCCTGAGTACTGAGCCCCTAGCACCCTGAGAATGAGCACCCAGCACCATGAGTACTGAGCACCCAGCACCCTGAGTACTGAGCACTAAGCACCCAGAGCACTGAGCACCCAGCACCCCGGGCACGGAGCACCCAGGACCCCGAGCACTGAGAACTGAGCACCCAGCACCCTGAGTACTGAGCACCGAGCTCCCCGAGCACTGAGCACCCCGAGTACTGAGCACCCAGCACCCCGATCACTGAGCTCCCAGCACCCTGAGCACTGAGCACCCAGCACCCTGAGCACTGAGCACCCAGCACCCTGAGTACTGAGCACCCAGCACGCAGAGTACTGAGCACCCCAGCACCCCGAGCACTGAGCACCCAGCACCCTGAGTACTGAGCACCGATCACCCTGAGCACTGAGCACCCAGGACCCCGAGCACTGAGAACCCAGCACCCTGAGTACAGAGCACCCAGCACCCCGAGTACTGAGCACCCAGCACCCTGAGCACTGAGCACCCAGCACGCTGAGTACTGAGCACCCTGAGTACTGAGCACCGATCACCCTGAGCACTGAGCACCCAGCACCCTGAGTACTGAGCACCCAGCACCCTGAGCACTGAGCACCCAGCAACCCTGAGCACTGAGCACCCAGCACCCTGAGTACTGAGCACCCAGCACCCTGATTACTGAGTACCCAGCACCCTGAGCACTGAGCACCCAGCACCCTGAGTACTGAGCACCGAGCACCATGAGTACTGAGCACCCAGCACCCTTAGTACTGAGCACCCAGCACCCTGAGCACTGAGCACCCAGCACCCTGAGTACTGAGCACCCAGCACCACCCTCAGCACTGAGCACCCAGCACCCCAAGCACTGAGCACCCAGCACCCTGAGCACTGAGCACCCAGCACCCCGAGTACTGAGCACCCAGCACCCTGAGTACTGAGCACTGAGCACCCCGAGTACTGAGCACCCAGCACCCCGAGCACTGAGCACCCAGCAACCTGAGTACTGAGAACAGAACCACCCTGAGTACTGAGCACCCAGCACCCTGAGTACTGAGCCCCCAGCACCCTGAGTACTGAGCACCCAGCACCCCGAGCACTGAGCACCCACCACCCCGAGAATGAGCACCCAGCACCCTGAGTACTGAGAACTGAGCACCCTGAGTAATGAGCACCCAGCACCTTGTGTACTGAGCCCCTAGCACCCTGAGAATGAGCACCCAGCACCATGAGTACTGAGCACCCAGCACCCCGAGCACGGAGCACACAGCACCCTGAGTACTGAGCACCCAGCACCCTGAGTACTGAGCACCCAGCACCCTGAGCACTGAGCACCCGGAGGACTGAGCACCCAGCACCCTGAGCACTGAGCACCGATCACCCTGAGCATTGAGCACCCAGCACCCTGAGTACTGAGCACCGATCACCATGAGCACTGAGCACCCAGCACCCTGAGTACTGAGCACCCAGCACCCTGAGTACTGAGCACCGATCACCATGAGCACTGAGCACCCCGAGTACTGAGCACCCAGCACCCTGAGTACTGAGCACTCAGCACACTTAGTACTGAGCACCCAGCACCCTGAGCACTGAGCACCCAGCACCCTGAGTACTGAGCACCCAGCACCACCCTCAGCACTGAGCACCCAGCACCCCGAGCACTGAGAACCCAGCACCCTGAGCACTGAGCACCCAGCACCCCGAGTACTGAGCACCCAGCACCCCGAGTACTGAGCACCGAACACCCCGAGCACTGAGCACCCAGCACCCTGAGCACTGAGCACCCAGCACCCCGAGCACTGAGCACCCAGCACCCTGAGTACTGAGAACCGAGCACCCTGAGTACTGAGCACCAAGCACCCTGAGTACTGAGCCCCTAGCACCCTGAGAATGAGCACCCAGCACCATGAGTACTGAGCACCCAGCACCCTGAGTACTGAGCACTAAGCACCCAGAGCACTGAGCACACAGCACCCCGGGCACGGAGCACCCAGGACCCCGAGCACTGAGAACTGAGCACCCAGCACCCTGAGTACTGAGCACCGAGCTCCCCGAGCACTGAGCACCCCGAGTACTGAGCACCCAGCACCCCGATCACTGAGCTCCCAGCACCCTGAGCACTGAGCACCCAGCACCCTGAGCACTGAGCACCCAGCACCCTGAGTACTGAGCACCCAGCACGCAGAGTACTGAGCACCCAGCACCCCGAGCACTGAGCACCCAGCACCCTGAGTACTGAGCACCGATCACCCTGAGCACTGAGCACCCAGGACCCCGAGCACTGAGAACCCAGCACCCTGAGTACAGAGCACCCAGCACCCCGAGTACTGAGCACCCAGCACCCTGAGCACTGAGCACCCAGCACGCTGAGTACTGAGCACCCTGAGTACTGAGCACCGATCACCCTGAGCACTGAGCACCCAGCACCCTGAGTACTGAGCACCCCAGCACCCTGAGCACTGAGCACCCAGCACCCTGAGCACTGAGCACCCAGCACCCTGAGTACTGAGCACCCAGCACCCTGATTACTGAGTACCCAGCACCCTGAGCACTGAGCACCCAGCACCCTGAGTACTGAGCACCGAGCACCATGAGTACTGAGCACCCAGCACCCTGAGCACTGAGCACCCAGCACCCTGAGTACTGAGCACCCAGCACCACCCTCAGCACTGAGCAGCCAGCACCCCGAGCACTGAGCACCCAGCACCCTGAGCACTGAGCACCCAGCACCCCGAGTACTGAGCACCGAGCACCCCGAGCACTGAGCACCCAGCACCCCGAGCACTGAGCACCCAGCACCCTGAGCACTCAGCACCCAGCACCCCGAGCACTGAGCACCCAGCACCCTGAGCACTGAGCACCCAGCACCCTGAGCACTGAGCAGCCAGCACCCCGAGCACGGAGCACCCAGCACCCTGAGTACTGAGCACCCAACACCCAGAGTACTGAGCACCCAGCACCCTGAGCACTGAGCACCCAGCACCCCGAGCACGGAGCACCCAGCACCCTGAGTACTGAGCACCCAGCACCCTGAGTACTGAGCACCCAGCACCCTGAGCACTGAGCACCCGGGGGGACTGAGCACCCAGCACCCTGAGCACTGAGCACCGATCACCCTGAGCATTGAGCACCCAGCACCCCGAGCACTGAGCACCCAGCACCCTGAGCACTGAGCACCCAGCACCCCGAGTACTGAGCACCCAGCACCCCGAGCACTGAGCACCCAGCACCCTGAGTACTGAGCACCGATCACCATGAGCACTGAGCACCCAGCACCCTGAGTACTGAGCACCCAGCACCCTGAGTACTGAGCACCGATCACCATGAGCACTGAGCACCCCGAGTACTGAGCACCCAGCACCCTGAGTACTGAGCACTCAGCACACTTAGTACTGAGCACCCAGCACCCTGAGCACTGAGCACCCAGCACCCTGAGTACTGAGCACCCAGCACCACCCTCAGCACTGAGCACCCAGCACCCCGAGCACTGAGAACCCAGCACCCTGAGCACTGAGCACCCAGCACCCCGAGTACTGAGCACCCAGCACCCCGAGTACTGAGCACCGAACACCCCGAGCACTGAGCACCCAGCACCCTGAGCACTGAGCACCCAGCACCCCGAGCACTGAGCACCCAGCACCCTGAGTACTGAGAACCGAGCACCCTGAGTACTGAGCACCAAGCACCCTGAGTACTGAGCCCCTAGCACCCTGAGAATGAGCACCCAGCACCATGAGTACTGAGCACCCAGCACCCTGAGTACTGAGCACTAAGCACCCAGAGCACTGAGCACCCAGCACCCCGGGCACGGAGCACCCAGGACCCCGAGCACTGAGAACTGAGCACCCAGCACCCTGAGTACTGAGCACCGAGCTCCCCGAGCACTGAGCACCCCGAGTACTGAGCACCCAGCACCCCGATCACTGAGCTCCCAGCACCCTGAGCACTGAGCACCCAGCACCCTGAGCACTGAGCACCCAGCACCCTGAGTACTGAGCACCCAGCACGCAGAGTACTGAGCACCCAGCACCCCGAGCACTGAGCACCCAGCACCCTGAGTACTGAGCACCGATCACCCTGAGCACTGAGCACCCAGGGACC
Source organism: Microtus oregoni (assembly GCF_018167655.1). NCBI lineage: Eukaryota > Metazoa > Chordata > Mammalia > Rodentia > Cricetidae > Microtus > Microtus oregoni. The sequence continues at coordinate 145,186 of NW_024543428.1, forward strand.
CCGAGCACTGAGAACCCAGCACCCTGAGTACAGAGCACCCAGCACCCCGAGTACTGAGCACCCAGCACCCTGAGCACTGAGCACCCAGCACGCTGAGTACTGAGCACCCTGAGTACTGAGCACCGATCACCCTGAGCACTGAGCACCCAGCACCCTGAGTACTGAGCACCCAGCACCCTGAGCACTGAGCACCCAGCACCCTGAGCACTGAGCACCCAGCACCCTGAGTACTGAGCACCCAGCACCCTGATTACTGAGTACCCAGCACCCTGAGCACTGAGCACCCAGCACCCTGAGTACTGAGCACCGAGCACCATGAGTACTGAGCACCCAGCACCCTTAGTACTGAGCACCCAGCACCCTGAGCACTGAGCACCCAGCACCCTGAGTACTGAGCACCCAGCACCACCCTCAGCACTGAGCACCCAGCACCCCAAGCACTGAGCACCCAGCACCCTGAGCACTGAGCACCCAGCACCCCGAGTACTGAGCACCCAGCACCCTGAGTACTGAGCACTGAGCACCCCGAGTACTGAGCACCCAGCACCCCGAGCACTGAGCACCCAGCAACCTGAGTACTGAGAACAGAACACCCTGAGTACTGAGCACCCAGCACCCCTGAGTACTGAGCCCCCCAGCACCCTGAGTACTGAGCACCCAGCACCCCGAGCACTGAGCACCCACCACCCCGAGAATGAGCACCCAGCACCCTGAGTACTGAGAACTGAGCACCCTGAGTAATGAGCACCCAGCACCTTGGGTACTGAGCCCCTAGCACCCTGAGAATGAGCACCCAGCACCATGAGTACTGAGCACCCAGCACCCCGAGCACGGAGCACACAGCACCCTGAGTACTGAGCACCCAGCACCCTGAGTACTGAGCACCCAGCACCCTGAGCACTGAGCACCCGGAGGACTGAGCACCCAGCACCCTGAGCACTGAGCACCGATCACCCTGAGCATTGAGCACCCAGCACCCCGAGCACTGAGCACCCAGCACCCTGAGCACTGAGCACCCAGCACCCCGAGTACTGAGCACCCAGCACCCCGAGCACTGAGCACCCAGCACCCTGAGTACTGAGGCACCGATCAACCATGAGCACTGAGCACCCAGCACCCTGAGTTACTGAGCACCCAGCACCCTGAGTACTGAGCACCGATCACCATGAGCACTGAGCACCCCGAGTACTGAGCACCCAGCCACCCTGAGTACTGAGCACTCAGCACACTTAGTACTGAGCACCCAGCACCCTGAGCACTGAGCACCCAGCACCCTGAGTACTGAGCACCCAGCACCACCCTCAGCACTGAGCACCCAGCACCCGAGCACTGAGCACCCAGCACCCTGAGCACTGAGCACCCAGCACCCCGAGTACTGAGCACCGAGCACCCCGAGCACTGAGCACCCAGCACCCCGAGCACTGAGCACCCAGCACCCTGAGCACTCCAGCACCCAGCACCCCGAGCACTGAGCACCCAGCACCCTGAGCACTGAGCACCCAGCAACCTGAGCACGGAGCACCCCGAGGACTGAGCACCCAGCACCCTGAGCACTGAGCACCCAGCACCCTGAGCACTGAGCACCCAGCACCCTGAGCACTGAGCAGCCAGCACCCCCGAGCACGGAGCACCCAGCACCCTGAGTACTGAGCACCCAACACCCAGAGTACTGAGCACCCAGCACCCTGAGCACTGAGCACCCAGCACCCCGAGCACGGAGCACCCAGCACCCTGAGTACTGAGCACCCAGCACCCTGAGTACTGAGCAGCCCAGCACCCTGAGCACTGAGCACCCGGGGGACTGAGCACCCAGCACCCTGAGCACTGAGCACCGATCACCCTGAGCATTGAGCACCCAGCACCCCGAGCACTGAGCACCCAGCACCCTGAGCACTGAGGCACCCAGCACCCCGAGTACTGAGCACCCAGCACCCCGAGCACTGAGCACCCAGCACAATGAGTACTGAGCACCGATCACCATGAGCACTGAGCACCCAGCACCCTGAGTACTGAGCACCCAGCACCCTGAGTACTGAGCACCGATCACCATGAGCACTGAGCACCCCGAGTACTGAGCACCCAGCACCCTGAGTACTGAGCACTCAGCACACTTAGTACTGAGCACCCAGCACCCTGAGCACTGAGCACCCAGCACCCTGAGTACTGAGCACCCAGCACCACCCTCAGCACTGAGCACCCAGCACCCCGAGCACTGAGAACCCAGCTCCCTGAGCACTGAGCACCCAGCACCCCGAGTACTGAGCACCCAGCACCCCGAGTACTGAGCACCGAACACCCCGAGCACTGAGCACCCAGCACCCCTGAGCACTGAGCACCCAGCACCCCCGAGCACTGGAGCACCCAGCACCCTGAGTACTGAGAACCGAGCACCCTGAGTACTGAGCACCAAGCACCTGAGTACTGAGCCCCTAGCACCCTGAGAATGAGCACCCAGGCACCATGAGTACTGAGCACCCAGCACCCTGAGTACTGAGCACTAAGCACCCAGAGCACTGAGCACCCAGCACCCCGGGCACGGAGCACCCAGACCCCGAGCACTGAGAACTGAGCACCCAGCACCCTGGAGTACTGAGCACCGAGCTCCCCGAGCACTGAGCCACCCCGAGTACTGGAGCACCCAGCACCCCGATCACTGAGCTCCCCAGCACCCTGAGCACTGAGCACCCAGCACCCTGAGCACTGAGCACCCAGTCACCCTGAGTACTGAGCACCCAGCACGCAGAGTACTGAGCACCCAGCACCCCGAGCACTGAGCACCCAGCACCCTGAGTACTGAGCACCGATCACCCTGAGCACTGAGCACCCAGGACCCCGAGCACTGAGAACCCAGCACCCTGAGTACAGAGCACCCAGCACCCCGAGTACTGAGCACCCAGCACCCCTGAGCACTGAGCACCCAGCACGGCTGAGTACTGAGCACCCTGAGTACTGAGCACCGATCACCCTGAGCACTGAGCACCCAGCACCCTGAGTACTGAGCACCCAGCACCCTGAGCACTGAGCACCCAGCACCCTGAGCACTGAGCACCAGCACCCTGAGTACTGAGCACCCAGCACCCTGATTACTGAGTACCCAGCACCCTGAGCACTGAGCACCCAGCACCCTGAGTACTGAGCACCGAGCACCATGAGTACTGAGCACCCAGCACCTTAGTACTGAGCAC